>NW_007113122.1:23772-43369 GCF_000164805.1 Carlito syrichta
AGCAGGCCCGGCTGATTTTTTGATTTATTGTAGAGATGAGGTCTCGCCAAGTTGCCCAGGCAGGTCTCGAACCCGCGGGCTGAGGCAATCCACTCACCTCAGCCTCCCAAAGGCGTGGGATTGCAGGCTGAGCCACTGAGCCTGGCGAGGTCAGTTTTTATATGTTTAACACATTCCATCTCTTAACATTTGAATTTCCTCTGTAGCCAGTCGATGTGTAATTTCAGAGGCTGACCTAATAAAGTTCACATCCTATTTTTGTGGGGTACCAACTTGAGACTTTTCACCTGATACTCATCATGCTGATGTCTTAAGAGGCTAAGAAACTTGAATAGCAAGACTGGGGGAAAAAATAATGTTTCTCCATAGTCCTGAAAAGGTTAACTTGGTACAGATGGGAGCAGCCTGAGAAGACTATTGCGTATAAAGCAGTGGATAGGCACAGGTCTCCTCTAAGATGCTTGGTATCAGTTAGCCCTTAATATGTAACAAACCACTTAAAAACTGAGTAGTATATAACAACTATTATTATTATCGTCATCATCATTATATTTGGGTCGGGTTCAGCTGGGTGGTTCTTCGGCTGGTCTCACCTGGTTCACTATGTGGCTGCAGTTAGCTAGCGGGTGGGCTGGAGCTAGTTCATCTGGGTCCCAGATGACCTCACTCACACATCTGCATTTGGCTGATGTAATGACAGCAAACTGAATCACGTTACTCTTCGCATCAATCAGACCAGACTTCACTGGGCTGCAAAGGGAGCAAGAGAGGCCAGGCCCCGGTGTACAAATGCTTCTTATGTGTCATGTTCCCTACTGTCCCCTTGACCAAAGCAAGTCACGTGACCAAGACCTGATACGGGGAGTGGAGAAAATAAACTCTATCTTTTTGACAGGAGAAGCTACAAAATATTATGGGCTTTGAAAAAATATCTACCATGTGCTCTTTCCTCTCCTGCCACTGCCAAAGACATCCTTATACAGGTAGGAATGGATAGTATGCACCTGTCATCTATAACAGTGCCTCCCACAAACCCCGGGGTCCAGTTCAAGGCAAGTAAGTGTGCATTCCCTAGGTGCATCTGAGGGGACACCAGTTCCATGAAGTAAGGTGTTATGTGGGCTGAATTGTGCCCCCATCACATTCATGTGTTGACTCCTTAACCCCTAATGTGACTGTATTTAGAGACAGGATCTTTAAGGAGGTAATTAACATTCCGTGAGGTCATAAGGGTGGTGTCTTAATTCAATAGGACTGGTGTCCACATAAGAAGAGACACCAGGAATGCACATGCTCAGAAAAAAGAACATATGAGAATGCAGTGAGAAGGAGGCTGTCTACAAGCTAGGAGAGGCCTCACCAGAACCAACCCTGACAGCCTCCAGAATTGTGAGAAGATGAGTTTCTGTTGCTTAAGCCACCCAGTCTGTTGTATTCTGTCATGGAAGCTCGAGCTGAATAATACATAAGGGCTCCTTGGTTAAATAAGCTTGGGAAATGCTGTGTTCAATACTGACCTTCCCCCCTTAGAGAGTCATATCGCTCTTTAGCCTATTAAAGGTTCTGAGAAGTTCCTCAGCAAATAAATTAATAGTTTGACACAGTGTTTCCCAAGTTTATTTGACCATGGTATCCTTTTTCAACACCTATGGTCACCATAGGAAGTTGCATTAATTTCCTAGGGCTGCCGTAACAAACTCCCACAAACTTGATGGCTTTATTCTCTCACAGTTCTGGAGACCAGAAGTTCAAGATCAAGGTGTTGACAGGGTGGTTCCTTCTGGAAGCTCTGAGGCAGAATCTGTTCTATGCCTCTCTCCTAGCTTCTGGTGTCGCCAGCAACCCTCCACATTCCTTAGCTGCAGTTGCGTCCTCCCATCTCTGCTTCTGTCTGTCTCTTTCTCAAATTTCCCTCCTTTTTCTCTTATAAAAACTTCAGTCAGGCTGGGCGCAGTGGCTCAAGCCTGTAATCCCAGAATTTTGGGAGGCCAAGACGAGGATTGCCTGAGTCCAGGGGTTTGAGACCAGCCTGAGCAACTTGGTGAGACCTTGCCTCTACAATAAATCAAAAAATTAGCCAGGCATGGTGGCGTGCAGCTGTAGTTCCAGCTACTTGGAAGGACGAGGCAGGCCTGAGCCCAGCAGGTCGAGGCTGCGGTGGCCATGAGCGTGCCACTGCACTCCAGCCTGGGCGACAGAGACTCCGACTCAAAAAATAAAAAAATAAAAAGCCGGGCACAGTGGCTCAAGCCTGTAATCCCATCACTTTGGGAGGCCGAGGTGAGGGGATTACCTGAGCCCACGGGTTCGAGAACAGCCTGGGCACCTTGGCGAGACCTCATCTCTACAATAAATGGAAAAATTAGCCAGGTGTGGTAGCATGCAGCTGTAATTCCGGTTACACTGAAGGCTGAGGCGGAAGGATCGCCTGAGCCCAGCAGGTCGATGCTGGGGTGGCTGTGAGCTTGCCACTGCAATCCAGCTTGGGCGACAGAATGAGACTCCAACTAAAAAAAAAAAAAAAAACTTCAGTCACTGGGTTTAGGACCCACCCTAAATCCAGGATGATCTCATCTCAAGATTTCTAGCTTAATTGGACACAAAGACCCTTATTCCAAATAAGCTCACATTTACAGCTTCCAAGTACACGTCTTTTTTGGGTTGGAGTCTCACTCTGTTGTCCAGGCTTAAGTGCAGTGGCACACTCACAACTATGGCAACCTCGACCTGCTGGGCTTAGGCGAACCTTCCACCTCAGCCTTCCAAGTAGCTGGAACTACAGATGCATGCCACCATACCCGGGTAATTTTTTCCTGTGATTTGTTGTAGAGACAAGATCTCACCGAGTTGCGCAGGCTGTTCTCGAACCCCTGGACTCAGGCAATCCTCTTGCCTCCACCTTCCAAAGTGCTGGGATTTCAGGCTGAGCCTCTGCGTCTGGCCTACACATGTTTTTTGAGGGCCACAATTCAACCCACTACAGAAACTAAAGAAACCACCAAGGTGGCTGGCTGAATGTGGACACAGTGCTGAAAATGAGTAGGACACCCCTAGGACTGGTGAAAGCTGAGGGTCAGCCCCCTCCAGGGACGTGCTGAGGAGAACGCTCTATCCCCTGACAGTGCTGGCTCCCAACTCCTTCTTTCCTAAACTCTTTGCTGACCATCCCCCACAAACACATGCCTGTTTTAGACAGGTCAGGGCGTATCACCTATTCACTCAAAACGTGATCATACTTCCTGACCCCCCGCCCTCCCTGTTGTCTTGGAATACGGGGTCTGTCTTTCTGGGGAACATCTGCAAAAAGCAATGCTCTTGGAAGGCTGAGGCGCGAAAGGATCACCTAAACCCAGCAGGTCGAGGCTGCGGTGGTCATGAGCACGCCATTGCACTCCAGCCTCAGGGCCAAGAGAGACTCCAACTAAAAAAAAAAAAAACAACAATAATGCAATGCTCATCTTTAGTGGCAATATGGCATGCAGGCCCCTATAGGGCTGTGCTTCTCAAGGCTTCCTCCCAAAACTTCCCAAAGCCCTGCATTCTCCATGCCTCTCTCCTGCCGAGAACCCTCCACTGCTTCTGTGGCCTCCAGGAAATAGGGTGACCTCCTGCTCCTCCTACTAGAGTCAGTATTCCAAGACTTAGCCAGGGTGTTTCTGAAGCTTAGCCCACAGCGCCCCACCCCTTGCAGTCTTCGTGCTGGTCCACCTGGCTTGCATCCCTACCCACCATCCCCTCCACCTATCCACAACCCTATTTACCTACAAGCCACAAAGCACGTGAGTTTCAGGGGCCTACAGGGCCCTGAAGTGCAGATAACCAGAGATTGTCCAATTCTTACAGGTGGGGCTCAGGGAGTCTACAAAAGTGTATTTTTCTAGGGAGGGGGCCCATAGCTATTTTTGCTTCTCCAAATCATTCTCTCCCGACCCAAAGAGGTTAGAAACCATAGATTTAGGGTTAAAGATCAGTGAGTAGCTCTCCCTGAGAGCAGTATCCCGAGGAAAGGGGGCTAAGGTCGAAGAACTCTTCCCCGAGTCCTTCACATGGAGTGATAACCAAATACTGACGCACCATGTTTTTGCAGTGAGGGATTTATTGTGAGTTAACAGACAAGGAGATGAGGAAAATGCTCAAATCTGGCTCCTCAAACTGGGGGCTGCATCAGGTTTTATAAATATAGGGTAATGAAGCATGCTCTGATTGGATCTTGCGATGAGGTAACGCCAGGAGGCATGATCTGACCGGATCCTGGCTTGGAGTGATGCCAGGGCTCGATCTGATTGGATCCTCCCTGAACTCTACCATGTGATGTCTGCTTCTTAATTGAGTCCTCACTCCTTGGCCCAAACACTTAGGTTCCGCAGGTGGTTGCAGCTTGGCTCATCTGGGCATGCTCAGATTCAACACCTTCAACCTGGAGATGGCAACTGGAAAACAACTCATAACTTTGCTACATAAAAGTTGAACCAGTGAGAAACTGCAGGGGGAGGGACACAACACCTCATCAACAAGGATACCTGCATACTGAACCCCACATCTTTTTTTTTTTTTTTTTTGAGTTGGAGTCTCACTCTGGCGCCCAGGCTGGAGTGCAGTGGCACACTCCCGGTCACCGCAGCCTCAACCTGCTGGGCTCCAGTGATTCTTCCACATCAGCCTTCCAAGTAGCCGGAACTATAGGCACACCGCTACCATGCCTGGCTAATTTTTGATGTATTGTAGAGATGAGGTCTCACCAAGTTGCCCGGGTGGGTCTTGAACCTGTGGGCTCAGGCAATCCATTCGCTTTGGCCTCCCAAAGTGCTGGGATTACAGGCCGAGCCACCAAGCCTGGCCTGTACCCCACATCTTTAAAATAAAAAGTTGAGCCGGGCTCGGTGGCTCAGCCCGTAATCCCGTGCCTTTGGGAGACTGAGATGAGTGGATTGCCTGAACCCGTGGGTTCAAGACCCGCCTGGGCAACTTGGTGAGACCTCATCTCTACAATAAAATACAATAAAATAAAAAGTTGAACCAGATTAGGCTGATGTGGTTACAGGATGACCCACCTCCCTGGGCCCTCTGCAATGGTCAGCTGAGGGCTGGAAAAGTTGACCTAAGAGCTGGGGCCATTAAGAGGGTGTGTATATGGTGTGGGGAGGGCTGAAGCACCCTTTGTTTTAGAGATGGGTGGGAGGGATTTGCTTTCCCACTCTGTGGGTGTTTGGGTGGACCTAGGAATCCTATTTCCACAAGGAGCAGGCTTCTGGGAACTTAGGAAGAAGGAATTTAATTTTACTTGCAAATTTGTTCTAATAATTAAAGTAATCTTGAAAGGGCATAGGATTGTATGAATTTTTAAATGTACAAAGGCTTAAAAGAAAAAACTTGACCATGATTCCATCATGACCAGAAGTCTCTGATACTGGCTGCTCATTTGTTAGTTAATGGTATCTCACAGTTGTATGCTTTTAACATTCAGTATCGTCTCTTAATGCAAGTAATACATATTACTGTAAAAAATTATAAAATGCAGTTAGCCCAAAGAAAGCAATTTTATTAAGTCACTTATAATTCCTACTGCCCAAGGATATTTTGCTTTTGTATCATGTTTCTTTGACTACTGATACATTAGGACATTTTCTCATGTTTATTAACTAGTTAGATTTCTTTGATGAATAGTCTGCTTGTGCATATTGTGTTATTGGGTATTTAATGGTGTCTTAGTAATCCGTTTCAGATGTTTATATAGTCTAGATATTAACCCTTTGCAGTATTTGTAGCAAATATTTTTTTCCCAGTTTGTGATTTGTTCTTAAAATTTTTAGAGTGTTTTTGTTTTTGTTTTTTGAGTAGGAGTCTCACTCTGTCGCCCAGGTTGGAGAGCGGTGGCACACTTATGGCCACCACAGTCTCGTGGACTCAGGCAATCCTTCCACCTCAACTTTCCAAATAGCTGGTACTATTTATTGTAGAGACAAGGTGTCACAATGTTGCTCAGGCTCGAACCCTGGACTCAGGCAATTCTCTCACCTCTGCCTCTCAAAGTGCTAGGATTACAGGCATGAGCCACCATGCCCAGCTTAGAGTGTTTTTTGACTTACGTCTGTCTTCCCTTTTGGACTTTCTTTACAGATACTATTGACTTATGATGGGATTGGGGCCCAATAAATCCATCTTAAATTGAAAATATATCATAAGTTAAAATGCAAGCCGGGCTCAGTGGCTTAGCCTGTAATCCCGCGCCTTGGGAGGCTGAGGTGAGTGGATCGTCTGAGCCCGCGGGTTCGAGACCCACCTGGGCAACTTGGCAAGACCTCATCTCTACAATAAATCAAAAAATTAGCCGGGCATGGTAGCATGCACCTGTAATTCCAGCTACTTGGAAGGCTGAGGCAGAAGGATCACCGGAGCCCAGCAGGTCGAGGCTGCAGTGGCCGGGAGCGGCCATTGCACTCCAGTCTGGGCAACAGAGTGAGACTTCTACTCAAAAAAATAAAAAAAAGAAAATGCATTTGATACACCTAACCTACCAACCACCACAGCTTAACCTTGCCTCCCCGAAACATGCTCAGAACACTCACATCAGCCTGCAGTTGGGCAAAATTATCTGGTAACATGACCCACTGCAGAGCACCACCAGGTGCTCACTCTGATCGCATGACTGACCCAGAGCTGTGACTCCTGTCAAATCCCAGCGTCACTGAGAATATCACAATGTGTATTCCCAACCTGAGGAAAGATCAAAATTCAGAGTTTGAAGTATGGTTTCTACTGAATGCAGATGACTTTCAGACCATTGTAAGGTTGAAAAGTCACAACTCGGCCGGGCTTGGTGGCTCAGCCTGTAATCTCAGCACTTTGGGAGGCCGAGGTGAGTGGATTGCTTGAGCCTGCGGGTTCGAGACCTGCCTGGGCAACTTGGCGAGACCTCATCTCTACAATAAATCAAAAATCAGCTGGGCGTGGTAGCACGCTCCTGTAGTTCCAGCTACTTGGAAGGCTGAGGCGGAAGGATCACTGGAGCCCAGCAGGTCGAGGCTGCAGTGGCCGGGAGCGGATACTGCACTCCAGTCTGGGCGACACAGTGAGACTCCAACTCAAAAAAAAAAAAAAAAAAGAAAAGTCACCACTCAAGCCACTGTAAATTGCAGAGTCGTCTGCACTGGCTTTTATGTTTGGAATGTCATTCTCCTTCCCCAGATCAAATATTCTCTTTTTGTTTGCTTATGAACCCCACCCCCCTCTCTCTGTCCTGGCATTTATGTCTTTAATCCATCTAGAAGTGAAAGTGAAAGGCTAACCCAATGCTTTTCCAAATACTTAGCAATCACCCCAGCACCATTTTGAAACTCAGCCCTCTGCTGTCCCTGCTCTCCGTCTGTGTCCCCAAGGGCACAGCTAACCTGTGAAAGAAAACACTCCACCCAGGTCCTGCAGTCTCCTAGAAGCCAACGCTCACACAAAAGCATGAGCAAACAGGGTTTTTTATGTTGTGGAGGAGGAGATGAGGGGTTTACCTTGGAGACCTCAAGGCAAACAACTTGAAAATTCCCTCTGGACATTTCTGTTCTCCCCAGGTCCCATCTGCTCTGCCCCAGGAGGCTTGACCTTCCCCCACTCCCAACGCAGCCGGCTCACTGCTCACATCTAACCCCTGCATTTCTGAGAAACTTCAAAGTCCTTGCCCCTCACTCCTGCAGAACAAGTGGGCCCTATCTCAGCACCTGTTCAAACCCAGCCCCTTCCAGGCAGAAGCCCTGGTGACAGCAAGCATCCTCCTTAGAAAGGAGGGTGGCAACATCCTTGGTAACTTGAGAATGCCTCTGGGAACTCAGCCCCCACCCCGCAGGGTTTATTAATCTGTTTCTTCCAAACAAATCCAGTGTCTATTTTTTTTTTTTTTTGAGTTGGAGTCTCACTCTGTCGCCCAGACTGGAGTGCAGTGGCCGGTCCCGGCCACCGCAGCCTCGACCTGCTGGGCTCTGGCGATCCTTCCGCCTCAGCCTTCCAGGTAGCCGTAATTACAGGCGTGCGCTACCACGCCTGGCTGATTTTTTGATTTATTGTAGAGATGAGGTCTCGCTGCCCAGGCGGGTCTCGAACCCGCGGGCTCAGGCAATCCACTCACCTCAGCCTCCCAAAGGCGCGGGATTACAGGCTGAGCCACCGAGCCCGGCTCCAGTGTCTCTTTTAAGTGGAATTCCCACACCATCTGGGGGATGTAGCCTGGGCTTCTCCATCCTCCATCTACTTAGTTTCCCTTTCTCTCTCTCTCTCTCTCTCCTTCTTCTTAGTTTATTTTCTTTTTCTTTCTCTCTCTCTCCCCCCTTGCCCCTCTCTCTTTTCTCCCTTCCTCCCTCTTTCCTTCCCTCCCTCCTTCTCTCTCTCTTGAGATAGAGTGTCACTCTGTCACCCAAGCTAGAGTGCAATGACACGTTCCCAGCTCACTGCAGCCTTGACCTCCAGGGCAAGTAGCTGGGACTACAGGTATGAGCCACCACACCCAGTTAATTTTAAAAAAATTTTGTAGAGACTTAAGTCTCACTATCTTGCCCAGGCTGGTCCTGAACTCCTGGGCTCAAGTGATCCTCCTACCTCAACCTCCCAAGTAGTTGGGACTACAGGCACACACTGCTATGTTTGGCTTTCAAACCACAGGTTTTGTTTGTTTGCTTGATACATGTATTATATATATATATAATTTTTGTTTAATAAAGAGGGTCTTGCTATGTTGCCCAAGCTGGTTTCAAATACCTGACCTCATGAGTTCCTCCCACTGTGACCTCCTGAAGTGCTGGGCCTACTGGCGTGGCCACTGCACTCAGCCATTTACTTAGTTTTGTTTTGTTTTGCTTTTGAGTTGGAGTCTCACTTTGTAGCCCAGGCTGGAGTGCAGTGGCAAGCTCATGGCCACTGCAGCCTCGGCCTGCTGGATTCAGGTAATCCTTCCACCTCAGCCTTCCAAGTAGCTGGAACTATAGGCATGTGCCACCATGCCTGGCTAATTTTTTATAGAGATGAGGTCTCGCTGAATTGCCCAGGCTGATCTCGAATTCATGGGCTCAGGCAATCCTCTCACCTTGGCCTCCCAAAGTGCTGGGATTATAGGCGTGGGCTACCGCACCTGGCCTACTTAGTTTCTTGAATAGCAGTGGGAAGTGGAGATCTGGAAAGACAGAGCCAAGGGTTCCCCTCCAGGGGGCTGATATGCAGAGACACCCCTTGCGGCAGCCAGGGGGATGACTCAGGTTCCCAGGGCTCTTCCTATATCCCCCAAGGTGGCCCCAGTGGCTCCTCAAGGTGGGTGTGGCCAGGGGGCATGCAGGCAGGAACAGCAGAGCCTAGGAAAGGTCCAGGTCCACACACCCAGGAGCAGCACCAACTCAAGGAAGGCAGGACCAAGCCACATCCCTCTGGCCACCCTGTAGTAGCAGCAGCTAGAGTAGGGACCTTGGTAAATGGGTGCCCATCACAGCAGGTGTAGAAAGAAGGTGGCCGCCCGCAGCAGAGATACTGGGGGGAGGGGTGTTCCAACTGTGATCACACAAGTTTGTGGAAGCAAAATTCTGAGCTGCTCTAAAGGACATGCTTGTTCTAGAACATCACTCTGCACTATCCTGCATGGTTAGGAGTTTGGGCCAGATGCCAGTTTTCTCATCTATAAAATGGGGATAACAGTACCTACCACAGAGGGCTGTTGAGAGGATTAAACAGTGTAGAGTCTGCCAGTGTGTGTTGACAATATTCAGTAATTGGACATCATTGTTAGATGTTGTATTAGTATTCTGTAGCATTACTGATTTCTTGTCTCCAAAACTGAGGGAGAATAACTTTCTGCTGGTGTAAGGTACCTGGTTTGTGGCCATTTGTTACAGCAGCCCAGGAAGCTACTAAGGTCAAATCCACCACTTCCGGGGATTCGGATATGGATTTATCTTTTAGGGGCCACAATTCAACCCACTACGGATGACAGCTGACTGAATTGGCTTATCAGTTCTCTGTTCATTAGTGTAGACCCTGGGGAGGCGGGCAATGACAACTTTTGCTTTTTTAGATGATGAGCCCTTCAATGCTTGATCTGTGATGATGGCTCAGTCTGTAGCCGAGTGGCAGCGCCAAGAAGGAATCTGTAGTTGGGTGTGGGAGGAAGCCTATGGAGGGGATCTATGGACCAGTGTAGGCTGAGGTCTGGGTTTGGAGGGATGTGATGGCCAGGACAAGAAGAAGATGACATGAAGACCGGGCACGGTGGCTCACATCTATGATGCCAGCACTTTGGGAGGCTGAGGGGAGAGGATTGCCTGAGCCCATGCTCGAGACCAGCCTGGGCAACTAGGTGAGACCTCACCTCTGCAATAAATCAAAAAATTAACCAGGTGGGACACACCTGTAGTTCCAGCTACTTGGAAGGCTGAGGCAGAAGGATTACCTGAGCCCAGCTGGTCGAGGCTGCGGTGCCTGGGCCACAGAGTGAGACTCCAACTCAAAAAACACAAAAAACAAAAAATAAGATGACATGAGAGGAGCACCCATGTCAGACAAAGGAGTCAGAGTCCCCCAGGAGAGGCAGGGTGGTGGAACCTTCGCTGCTCAGGTTCCCTGGATGACTTTCAAGCTAAGGCTGCTATTTCTTAAGGGGCCTTCAGCTGCTTGTAACAGAAAGCCCTGGCTCAAATTGCTGAAACAACTGGGAAACAAATCACCTCCTATCACAGGAAGTCTGCTGGCTGGGTGGCTGCAATTTAATCAAGGCTTTGTCCTACTTTCTACAATCCCCCCGGTTCCACCATTCTCTGTGTGGGACTTTTTTTCTCAGGCCTGGCGCTCTCATGGTCACAAGAGGCCCAACTAGATGTGATCGCGTATAGAAGCAGAGGAAGACCATCACTCCCTGGCTACCCTAATGAGTAAGGAAACCTCCCAGAGGCCCCAGTAAACCTCAGTTCGCTCCTATGACTCCACAGCCAGGATTACATGAAGGCCTGTATCTGAGCCAGTGACTGCCCAGGGAATGGCTTAGACCAGGAGTCTCTGGCTCCCAAACACAGACTAGTACTGGCCCATGGCCTGTTAAGAACCAGGGCAACCCCTTCATGTCCCCTCCCACAGTGGGAGCTTTTCTGTCCTCTCAATAAATTATGCTTTAAAAAAAAAAAGCCGGGCTCGTTGGCTCAGCCTGTAATCCTGCGCCTTGGGAGGCTAAGGTGAGTGGATTGCCTGAGCCTGTGGGTTCGAGACCCGCCTGGGCAACTTGGCGAGACCTCGTCTCTACAATAAATCAAAAATCAGCCGGACGTGGTAGCGCACGCCTGTAGTCCCAGCTACTTGGAAGGCTGAGGTGGAAGGATCACTGGAGCCCAGCAGGTCGAAAGAACCAGGCCGCACAGGAGGTGAGCACGTGGGCAAGCAAACGAAGCTTCATCTGTTATTTACAGCCACTCCCCATCACTTGCATTACCTCCCAAGCAACAGTGTTCTGTCAAAGCAACAGTGGCATTAGATTCTCACAGTAGTGCAAACCCGATTGTGAACTGTACATGTGAGGGATCTAGGATGTTCACTCCTTATGAGAGTCTAATGCCTGATGATCTGAGGTGGAGCTGAGGTGGATATGCAACCGCTGGGGAGTAGTTGCAGATACAGACTAACATTCGCCATGAGGTTTGACTGCACATCCCCACGCCCCCATCCTGGCCGTTGGAAAAATTATTTTCCATGAAACCAGTCCCTATTGCCAAAATGGATGAGGGCTGCTGGCTTAGACCACTGGGACCCACCCCTCGAGCTGGATTGGGGCCAGATCCCCTGAAATATGTGGCCACAAAATCAAGGTTCTGTGCAGGGAGATTGGGGGATGGCCAGTAGGTGGGCACCCTATGAAGTGGTGGGGCAGCAGCATGTTGGCACAGCCCTGGCAGGGCCAGCCCCAAAATGAGGGGCCACAAGCTCAGAGCAGGGTCCCAGGAAGAAGGGTCTCCTGGGCATGACCAGGACATGGTGACTTGGTGGGAAAGGGGGCCTCGGAGGCCCAACTTCCTGGACGTTGGGACTGGGGTGCTTGGGGTAGGCACCAGAGGACAGGGATGGGCAGGGAGTGAGCAGCATCCAGGAACCCCTTTCTCCTCCCCCTTCTCTCTCTCCCCCCGCCTTCTCTCTCTCCCCTCCCCTTCTCTCCCCACCTCTCCTCCCTGATGCAGGTGCTGTCTAGCTTGGAAGATCCTTGATGGGGGAGAGAGGGGGCGAAGCTTCGAGCACTTCCTTCTGCGTCATTGAGTGAAGAGCCTGGAGAGAAGGCTGGACTCAGTGGTTCAAGTCTGTAATCCCAGTATTTTGGGAGGCCAAGATGCGAGGATTGCCTGAGCCTGCAGGTTCGAGACCAGCCTGCGCAACATGGTGAGTCCTCATCTCTACAATAAATCAAAAAATTAGCCAACCGTGGTAACCCGCGCCTGTGTTCAATCTGAAGGCTGGGGTGGAAGGCTGATGTTGAACAATCGCTGGAGCCCAGCAGGTCGACGCTGGAGTGACCATGAGTGTGCCACGGCACTCCAGTCTGGGCGACGGAGTGAGACTCCTACTCAAAAAAAAAAAAAAAGAAGAAGCGGGGCTCGGTGGCTCAGCCTGTAATCCCGCGCCTTTGGGAGGCTGAGGTGAGTGGATTGCCTGAGCCCGCGGGTTCGAGACCCACCTGGGCAACTTGGCGAAAACTCAGCTCTACAATAAATCCAAAAAAAATTAGCCGGGCGTGGTAGCGTGTGCCTGTAGTTCCAGCTACTTGGAAGGCTGAAGTGGAAGGATCGCCAGAGCCCAGCAGGTCGAGGCTGCGTGACTGTCTGGGTGACAGAGTGAGACTCCAACACACACACACACAAAAAGAGCCTGCAGAGATGGGACCCTGCTTCTGCCCTGACCAGGCCCACCCCAGTTCTCTATTTCCTTGTCTGTAAGATGGGAGTCAAGGGCATCAGCTCTCTCAGTCTCCTCTACTGCAGGCAGACATTCCCTCCAAGGGAATCTTGAGTTCACTTGGTTAAAATACTCTTTTTTTTTTTTTTTTTTTTTGAGTTGGAGTCTCACTCTGTCGCCCAGACTGGAGTGCAGTGGCCGGTCCTGGCCACCGCAGCCTCGACCTGCTGGGCTCCGGCGATCCTTCCGCCTCAGCCTTCCGAGGAGCCGGAATTACAGGCATGTGCCACTGCGCCCGGCTGATTTTTTGATTTATTGTAGAGATGAGGTCTCGCTGCCCAGGCGGGTCTCGAACCCGCGGGCTCAGGCAATCCACTCACTTCAGTCTCCCAAAGGCGCGGGATTACAGGCTGAGTCACCGAGCCCGGCTAAAAAACCCTTGAAAGAGCAAGTCATCTGTGAGCCTTGGACAGCAGGCAGCCTGTCCACAAAGAACAGCTCATCGTCGTCGTCGTAGGTCACCATCATCATGCTGTCCAACACTCCCCAGGGCACCGTGGTGTCCTGAGAGATTCATCTCTACTACCCTCTTGCATTCTCACATCAGTGCTTATGGGTAGTATTTGATTTTTCCAAACAGCAACCAATTCTCCAACACTGAGTGTCGTACAATTTGAGTCAATTTTAACGGGAATTACTCAGAGTTAGCATGGACCCCATGGGTTAAGAACTCAGTCCCCCTTGAGAGAACAACCACAAATGGGGTCCCCGCACTTCTGCCTCGCCACCCTCAAGTTCAATTATTTGCTAGAACAACTCAGAGTACTCAGGAGTGTGTACTTACGACTACAGCTTTTTATAAGACACAAATGAATAGACAGATAAAGAGGAATGCAGGACGAGGTCTGGAAGGGTCCCAAGTGCAGGAACCTCTGTCCCCGTGGAGTCAGGGTGGCCACCATCCCAGCACATGGTTGTGTGCACCCACCTAGAAACTCCCCAGATCTGTCTCACAAGAGTTTTCATCGAAATTTCATTAGGGAGGCATGACTGGCCATTGGTGACTGAAGTCAATCTCCAGCCCCTTTCTCCTTCCTGGCGGCAAGGGTGATAGGGCAGGAGGTGGGAGGGTCCTGAAGCTCCACCAAGCTTCTAATAAAGTGGTTGGTTCTGCTGGTGACCAGCCCCATCCTGAAGCTACCTGGGGGCACTCCCAAGAGTCACCTCATAGTCAGGCACGGTGGCTCACGCCAGTAATCCCAGCACTTTGGGAGGTGGAGGTGAGAGGATTGCCTGAGCTCAGGGGTTCAAGACTAGCCTGGGTAACAAGGCGAGACCTCATCTCTTCAATAAATCAAAAAATTAGCTGGGCCTGGTGGCACACATCTGTACTTCCAGCTACTTGGAAAGCTGAGGCGGAAGGATCTCCTAAGCCCAGTTAGTCAAGGCTGTGGTAGCAGTGAGTGCACCACTGCACTCCAGCCTGGGCAAGAGCGAGACTCCAATTCAAAATAAATAAATAAATAAAATTTTAAAATCCCTTAAAAAAAAAAAAAGGCCAGGCACAGTGACTCAGGCCTATAGTTCCAGCACTTTGGGAGGCAGAGGTGAGAGAATTACCTGTGTCCAGGGGATCGAGACCAGCCTGGGCAACTTGGCGAGACCTCGTCTCTACAATACATCAAAAAATTGGCTAGGCATGGTGGCGCGTGCCTGTGGTTCCAGCTACTTGGAAGGCTGAGGTGGAAAGATCGCATGAGCCCAGCAAGTTGAGGCTGCAGTGGCCATGAGCGTGCCACTGCACTCCAGCCTGGGCAACAGAGTGAGACTTTGACTCAAAAAAAAAAAAAAAAAAAGATACTACTCTCTATCACTAAGGAAAACTCCCAGGGTTTTAGGCGCTCTAGTACAAAGACCAAATATATCATTTTTATTACACCACAGGTAGGGACTAATATTATCATCCCCATTTTACTGATGGAGGAACTGAAGCACAGAGACATTAAGGAATTTGCCTTAGGTTACACAGCTAGTTATAGCAAAGGCAAGATTTGACCCAAGCAGCCAACTCCAAAGGTCACATGTTAGCCACAGTACCACAATGCCTCCCTGGGGGGACTCTGGGGAGTCATGGCTGTGGCCTTCCTCCACAAGGAACCTTGAGGGTGACCCCCTTCACAGGGCACAGCAAACAGCCTCCCCATGGGGAGAAAGAATACAATCAGACTCAGTGTTGTGCTGGTAAACTGCCAGTTCATTGGGATACAACAAAGCCCTAATTTATAGCCACTTTCTGTGGTGTAAATAATGCTACCAAAGCTGACATCGCTGATGGCGAAGTTGGGAACAGGTGCACACCATCAGATGCGCCAACTGTGGAAAGCTCAATGCGTTTGGAGGGTTTACTGGGCGTTCCCAGTGGGTCTGTGGTTCTGAGGGGGCAGCCACTTCCACCGGCTTCTGCGCATGTCAGGTCAAAGCTTCCTCCCATCATGCTGGGTTCTAAGGATCATTCAGAGCCCCGCGCTGAGTAGGCAGCCCTGTTCCTCTCCAGCTCGGCGGGCAGAGCTTTGCTGGGTTCCCTCTCCCTGACAAGCCACCCACCCAGGGCCTCGGTTGTTTGTTAGATCCACCACACATGGCTCTCTATATTGATCGTACCCGGAGGCCATGGCTCTGTCCTCACAAGGACATCCATTTAAGGTCATTCTTCTGGTCCATGGGGCTCTCCCATTCTTTCTAGCCCAGCTCTATATTTAGGCTACTGTGGACCATATTTTATCCAGCATTTCTGTGTGTTTGAAGAGTGTGAGAGTGTTTGGGGGAATGCTGAGCAGTCTTCCCATTCACTCAGCCCACCAGGTTTCTTAGAATGATTTTCATTTTTATTGCCATTTACTTTTTTTGCTTGTATGTATTTTCTGATTTTGTTAACAATAACCAGAATCTCCTCTGGACATTTGGCTTTACTTCCTGCCAGTTTTCTCCCCAATACATGGCCTTTCTTTCACATGTCTGTGATCATACTTTTGTGGATCTTAGTCTGTTTTCCATCCAACATCCAGTTCACCTTCTTTTGGTAACAGCACCCCAGTTTTCCTTGGGGAACTACTCCGCCATGGTTCGCAGCCCCTATGTTTGGGTGGGACTGCCCCGACTCCCTCCTCAGAGGTGGTCATGTGACTAATCAGGGTCTTGTAGAGATTGCTTCAGAGATAGGCCAGGAGTCCATGAGACCCAGTCCTAAGATTTGCCATAACTACAGAGGACCAGGGTCTCTTTGCACTGGCCTGAAGCTATTAGGATGTATGCTTGGAGCTTCTAGAAGCCTCCACATGGAGGAAATCTTCCTGAGGATCTAGCCAGCAAGAAGAAAGAGGAGACAAGAGAAGAAGAGAGAAGACAGCCTTGCCAGCATCACTGAGCACCTACTGTGCAGACCCTATCTTCTAGATTTCACAGGAATTTTTGTTTGGTTTGGTTTTGTTTGAGTTGGAGCGTCACTCTGTCTCCCAGGCTGGAGGGCAGTAGCATGTTCTCGGTCACCGCAGCCTCCACCTGCTGGGCTCAGGCGATCCTTCCGCCTCAGCCTTCCAAATAGCTGGAACTACTTACCTGCTGGGCTCAAGTGATCCTTCCACCTCAGTCTTCCAAGTAGATAGAATGACAGGCATATGCCACCACACCCGGCTAATTTTTTTGATTTATTGTAGAGACGAGGTCTCACCAGGTCTCAAACCCCCGGGCTCAGGCAATCCTCTTACCTCAGCTTCCCAAAGTGCTAGGATTACAGGAGTCAGCCACCATGCCCGCCAGATTTTACAGGTGTCTAGGAACCAAGAAGTTCCTTTATTTTCATTCTTTTCGTATAAGCCAATTTGATCTAGTTTTCTATTGCTTCCAGCTGAAAGAGCTTTGGCAAATATACATAGTAAACATAAAAATACTGTGTCCTGCTTTTAAAAATGGTATTATACAAAATCATTTTTCCATGCCATGTTTCTAGGTAGGCTTTATACAGCTGCATAATATTCCATAAGCTGGGTTGACCCTAAAATAAAAGTGCCCGGGCGTGGTGTCTCACACCTATAATCCCAGCACATTGGGAGGCCAAGGCGAGGGGATTGTGAAGAGCCCAGGGGTTCAAGACCAGCCTGGGCAACTTGGTGAAGCCGCATCTGTACGATCAATTTAAAAATTAGCTGGATGTGATGGCGTATGCCTGTGGTTCCAGCTGCTTGGAAGGCTGAGGTAGAAGAATCACCTGAGCCCAGCAGGTCAAGGCTGCAGTGGCCATGAGTGTGCCACTGCACTCCAGCCTGGGTGACAGAGTGAGACTCTGACACAATAAATAAATAAATAAACAAACAATAAATGTATTTATTTAATAGTGGAATCATTCTTCCTGAGAGAAAGGAGTTGAGAAAAAATCAAAGGCAAATTATTTGAGACTAATTTCTTATTATGGACACTACTTAGTAGAGGCAGAAAACTTTGGAACTAAATTGGGGGGAGGATTCTTTCATATATATGTTATTCTGTATTTTGTACACAGTTATCTAAAATATATATAGTCCACATAACAGAATTCACATACATTTTGTTCTACATTGATATTATTTAATACTTATAAATAAACAATACTTTTTTTTTTTTTGAGTTGGAGTCTCACTCTGTCGCCCAGACTGGAGTGCAGTGGCCGCTCCTAGCCACCGCAGCCTCGACCTGCTGGGCTCCGGTGACCCTTCTGCCTCAGCCTTCCGAGTAGCCGGAATTACAGGCATGCGCCACCACGCCTGACTGATTTTTTGATTTATTGTAGAGATGAGGTCTCACTAAGTTGCCCAGGCGGGTCTCAAACCCGCGGGCTCAGGCACAATACTTTTTTTTTTTGTCCCCCAATTTCAATAATCCTGCCTTTGATGACAGTTCTTCTTCACTTCCCTGTCTCCTTCCCTGGCACAGATTTTTAAGGCCTTTGAAATGTAACAAGGTAAGTGTAAAGTACAACCTGTAAAATAAAAAACTGATTTCCAAATAGACCATGAGAAAAAAGAGTATGGCGCCAGGACCTGTGAAGAGCACCTGATGGTTTTAATGGGCCACATGAAGTGACATCAAGAATTTTCAGGTCAGACACAGTGGCTCACACCTGTAATCCCAACACTTTGGGAGGCCAAATCAGGAGGATTGTTTGAGCCCAGGAGTTCAAGACCAGCCTGGGCAATATAGCGAGACCTCATCTATACAAAAAATAAAAAATGAGCTGGGTGTGATGGCGTGTACCTGTCCCAGCCACTCGGGAGGTTGAAGCAGGAGGAGTGCCTGAGTCCAGGAGGTCAAGACTGCATTGAACCGTGATTGTGCCACTGCACTCCAGTCTGAGTGACAGAGTTAGAACCCAACTCAAAAACAAACAAAAAAAAAACTTTCGAACTATTCTCACCACACATATTTAAGAAAAGAAAGAAAATGGTAAGTATATGAGATGATGGATGTTAATTAGCTTGATTATAGCAATTGTTTCACAATCTAATGTACATCAAAACATTAAGTCATACACCTTAAATATATACTGTTTTTATTTCCTCAATAGAGACAGGGGAAAAAACCTTTTTTTTTTTGAGTTGGAGTCTCACTCTGTCTCCTGGACTGGAGTGCAGTGGCCGCTCCCGGCCACCGCAGCCTCGACCTGCTGGGCTCCGGAGATCCTTCTGCCTCAGCCTTCCGAGTAGCCGGAATTACAGGCGTGCGCTACCACGCCCGGCTGATTTTTTGGTTTATTGTAGAGATGAGGTCTCGCTGCCCAGACGGGTCTCGAACCCGCGGGCTCAGGCAATCCACTCACCTCAGACTCCCAAAGGCGCGGGATTACAGGCTGAGCCACCGAGCCCGGCTTTGGAAAAAAACTTTTTTTTTTTTGAGTTGGAGTCTCACTCTGTCGCCCAGACTGGAGTGCAATGGCCGCTCCCGGCCACTACAGCCTTGACCTGCTGGGCTCTAGCGATCCTTCTGCCTCAGTCTTCCAAATAGCCGGAACTACAGGCGCGCGCTACCACACCC
Source organism: Carlito syrichta (assembly GCF_000164805.1). NCBI lineage: Eukaryota > Metazoa > Chordata > Mammalia > Primates > Tarsiidae > Carlito > Carlito syrichta. The sequence goes on from NW_007113122.1 coordinate 42,727, forward strand.
GGCTGATTTTTTGATTTATTGTAGAGATGAGGTCTCGCTGCCCAGACGGGTCTCGAACCCGCGGGCTCAGGCAATTCACTCATCTCAGCCTCCCAAAGGCGCGGGATTACAGGTTGAGCCACCGAGCCCGGCTAGAAAAAAACTTTTTAAGTAGAAGCAAGGGGCAGTGTGGGTGTGGGGGCTTTGGAGTCAGTCATGCACCATTGACTTTGCTGTGCACCTGGCTTCCCTAAGCTTCAGTTTCCTCACCTGAAAAGTGGAGAAATTACACAATGTCAGGCACACTGCCCTCACTGTAGCATGCTGCTCTTCCCTGTTTAGGACTGGAAGATGTTCAGGCAATCCTGGAACAACCACCTGAAAGGGATCTCATAACTGTCAGTATGGATGAGGATTCAGTTTAGCTGCATGTAATAGAAAACCCAAAATAGGCCAGGCATGGTGGCTCAAGCCTGTAATCCCAGCACTTTGGGAGGCTGAGACAAGAGTATTGCCTGAGCCCACAAGTTTGAGACCAGCCTGGGCAACATGGTGAGACCTTGTCTCTACAAGTAAATAAAAAAAATTAGCTGAGCGTGGTAGCACATGCCTGTAGTTCCAGCTACTTGGAAGGCTGAGGTGGAAGGACCACCTGAGCCCAGCA
>NW_007113123.1:0-1040 GCF_000164805.1 Carlito syrichta
ACAGCGAGCGTGTGGAGGTCGTGAGCCACCGCGCCACCCTGCTGACGCCAGGTACGGGTCTGGGGCGCCACCACCAGATGGCGGGACGCCCGCGACCCCCGCGCACCCGCTGAGTCGCCCCCTCTTGCTACTGCCCGCAGACACCGGGGAGACCACGACCCTGCCGCCTGGGCGCCACGAGTTCCCCTTCAGCTTCCAGCTGCCCCCGTGAGTCCTGGGGTGTGGGGTTGCGGGCACCCCAAAAACTGCCCCATAAGTCTTGGGGGTGCAAAGTTATGGGGGGGCCCTAAAACCTGCCCCCGTAAACCCTGGGATGCGGGGTTGTGGGCGCTCCTAAAAGCTGCCCCCGTAATAGTTGGGGTGCATGGTTGTGGGGTGCCTGTAGGAGCTGCCTAAGTTCTAGGGGATGCCATGTTGTGGGGCGCCCCTGAAAGCCATCCCCATGAGTCTTTAGGGTGCAAGGTTGCAGGGTGCCCCTAAAATCTGCCCCCATTAGTCTCGGGAGGGTGTGGGGTACCCATAAAAGCTGCCCCATAAATTGAGGGTGTGAGGTTGCAGGGCACCCTAAAAGCTGTACCCATAAGTCCTGGGCTGTGGAGTCGGGGGGCACCCCTGTAGTTGACCCATAAGTCTTTGGGGTGTATGACTGCGGGTGCCTGTAGGAGCTGCCTGCGCCGGTAAGTCTTGGGGGTGCGAGGCTGTGGAATGCCTCTGAAGACTGCCCCATGAGCCTTCGGGGTGCAAGATCTGCGTGTCCCTAAGGGCAGCCTCAGCCAGTCCCGGGGGCGCGGGCCGGGCGTCCCTGGGCCCTCAGCCCCTCCAGGTTTGCGCCTCTGCTGCGGGTTGTATCCGGGGCCGGAGTGTATCTGTCTGTCTCTCCTTCCCCCGCCCCCCGTCTCGATTCCTGAAGCCCCTCTCTCCACCCCAGGACCCTGGTGACGTCCTTCGAAGGCAGACACGGCAGCGTGCGCTACTGCGTCAAGGCCAGCCTGCACCGGCCCTGGGTCCCCGCGCGCCGGGCCAGGAAGGTGTTCACTGTC
>NW_007113124.1:0-1038 GCF_000164805.1 Carlito syrichta
GATCAGCCTGTCTTCCACCTTCGGGTGTGCGGAGGGCTCCTAAGCTCTTCCAATCACTCAATCGCCCCCCTCACACAAGGACCTTTCCCTGGGGTGTTGTGGTGGCCCATTGTGATGCATGAAGGAGGCATCATTTGTGTTGGTGTTGTCTCCATCTGCAGGGCTGGGGCATGGCAGCACAAACATGGCTCCTGGGACCTCGACCTGTGGGGCTCAGGTGGTAATCCCGCCTCAGCCCCTGAGCAGTTGGGACTCCATGGGCCATCACGCCTGACCTGATTTTGGGGACCTCTCGCCGAGACGAGGTCTGGTCATGTCACCAGAGCTACCCTAAGATCACTGGGCTCAGGCAACTTCCTGCCTTGGCTTCCCAGGCTGTGGGGCTCAGGGCCGTGAGCCATTGTGCCTGGCCTGGACTCGTACATTTTGTCAGCAGAGGTAATGCAAAGAAATGCCATGGGATGGAGGGCACCACATCCCATGTAGCCAGAACCGTGGGTGCCACCACGTGTGACTTCAGTGTTTGCGTTTTGGGGAGTGACGTGGTCTCACTATCTTGCCCAGGCTGGTCTCGAACTCCTGGGCTTCAGCAGGCCCCCACTTCAGCCTTCCAAAGCCACAGCCTGATTGTCTGCCAATCCACCTTTTATTGGGATCTCAAGGTCCAAGTCTGGGGTTCCTTCCCAAACGGTCTCTGCCCACAATGGTCCCAAATTCATATACAAATGGATACTCTTCTTTTTTTCCTTTTTGCGTTTTTCATTTGAGTCAGAGTCTCTCTCTGTCGCCCAAGCTGGAGGGTGGTGGTTCACTTCCAGTCACCACAGCTTTGGCCCACCGGGCTCTCGCAACCCTTTCCCCAGCTTTCTGAGGAACCAGAACAGGCACATGCTACCACACCGGGATCATTTGGGGTCGAGGGTAGAGATGAGGTCTCACTGAGATACCTGGGTGGATCTTGGTCCACAGGTACAGGGTGGACGCTGGCCTCGGCCTCCCAAAGTGCTAGGATGACAAGGCAAACCAGCGGAGCCCGAC
>NW_007113125.1:0-1036 GCF_000164805.1 Carlito syrichta
GCTAGCCAGCTGGCCAGCCAGGTGACTTAACTAGGTATCTTAAATAGCTGGACTGCTTGCTAGTCAGCTGAATTAACTAGCTTGCTACATCGCTAGTCATCTGGCTAGCCAGCTGACTTAGCTAGGTAACTTCACTTGCTAGCCAGCTGTCTAGCCAGCTGACTTCACTAACAAACTACCTAGCTAGTCAGTTGGTTATCCAGCTAACTTAACTAGGTGACTTAACTAGCTAGCCAGCGAGCTAGACAGCTGAATTAACTTTCTAGCTACCTAGCTAGCCAGCTGTCCAGCCAGCTGACTTAACTATGTCACTTAACTAGCGACCCTATTGGCTACCTGGCTGACTTAACTGCCTAGCTACCTAGCTAGCCAGAGGAATGGCCAACTGACTTAACTAGCTGACTTAATCAGCTAGCCAGCTGGCTAGCCAGCAGAATTAACTAGCTAGCTACCTAGTAAAACAGATGGATACCCAGCTGACTTAACTAGATAGCTACCTACATATCCCGCTGGCGTGTCAGCTGACTTAACTTCCTAGCTACTTAGCTACCCAGCTGTCTAGTTTGCTGACTTAACTGTGTTACTTAACTGGCTAGCAATCTGACTAGCGAGCTGAATTAACTAGCTAGCTACCCAGCTAGGCAGCTGACTAGCCAGCAACCTTAACTCACTTACTTAACTAGCTAGCAAGCTGACTTAACTAGCTGACGTAACTAGCTGGCTACCTAGCTAGCCAGCTGTGTTAACTAGAGAGTTTTACTAGGTAGCTACCTAGCTAGCTATCTAACTAGCCAGCTGAGTTAATTAGCTAACTGAACTAGCTAGTTAGCTGACATAACTAGCTGACTTATATAGCTGGCAAGCTGACTTAAAGCTGAAATAACTAGCTAGCCAGATGGTTAGCCAGCTCACTTAACTATCTGACTTAATCAGCTTGTCAGCTTGCTAGCCAGTTGAATTAACTAGCTGGCTACCTATATAGCCAGTTGGCTTGCCAGCTGACATACCTAGCTGACTTAATAAGCTAGCAAGCTGA
>NW_007113125.1:2239-3553 GCF_000164805.1 Carlito syrichta
GAGCCTGGCGGGCTGAGGTTGCAGACACCCTTCGTGAGACCCCACTGTGAGGTGTGCTTCCTCACGAAGACCCAACCCCGGAGATGGCTGCCAGATTCACCCACTGAGACCTCACTATAGGGAGTGCCTGGTGCAGGGGTGTGTCTCTGCTGGGGAGCCCACCCTTCTGCTGGCCTCACTTCCCAGGGTGGTACAGCCCACTCCTCCCAGGGCCCACTTTGGGGAAAAGAGAGGGTGGGGCAAGGATGGCCTGGAGACTCACACCTGTCTCCCAGCACTAGGGGAGGCCAAGACAGGTAGATGACCGGAGCCTAGGAGCTTGAGACCAGACTGGACACCATAGCAAGCCCCCATCTCAACCTTAAGTTAAACCCAGAAGACTTTGGGTGAGGAAAGGGCTCAGCAGTAGGATCGCATCTGTCCCAGAGTTCAATACCAGGCAGGAAGACCAGGATGTCGACGAAATGGAAAGTCTGTGATCACTGCAGTTTGTGAGGTCTAGGCTCAGAGGATGGCCCAAGTTGGGTGGTTTGAGAGCAGTCTGGACAAGCTACTGAGGAAAGAAAAGAATGAAAGTAAGAAAGAAATCCATTCTCAGGCAAACCTTCTGCCTTCAGTACTTCCCCCCCACCACCCTATATGTTAGGGACCCCTAAGCTCAGTGTCTTCCAGCCTCAACACACCCGAACGAATGGCTGCCCCCACTTCAGTGCGAGAGTTCTGAGGTCCCATGGCCGGGTTCATGCTGGCTTTCCTCTCTGAGGTGAGAAATGTGCCCCAAGCAGGCCAACCTCTGACTCAGCAACAAGGCCCTTCCTCCAAGAAAGACCAGAGACACATCTCTCACCTGGGAAAATTTCTTTCCCCCAATCCTGTTTTTCCTGACTCTAAAGCCAATCACCCTTGGAACACACCACGTGCAGTTGAGAAACTGTGTAGATTCTGCTGTTTGGGGAGACAGGGTCTGGTTCTGTGGCTCAGGCTTGGGTCGGGGACATGACTGTCATTCACTGCCAGCCTCAAAAGGGCAGGCTTTAGCAATCCTGCCACCTCACACTCCGGAGTGGGTGGGACAATGGGCACCTTGACCCCAGACCACTAGTTGGATGGGTGTGGAGAAGGGGTATCCTTGAGTGACCTGCCCTTGCCTTGGACTCCTGGGCTCCAGACATCCTCCTTCCTTGGCCTCCCAGAGAGCTGGGATTCCAGGTGTGGGCCAACACACCAGGCCTTCTGGTTCGTTTACGAGGAAGGATTGAAACCTGTCTTGGGGGCTCAGCTTCATCATCCCACCACTTTGGAGATGGAGGCCAG
>NW_007113126.1:0-1034 GCF_000164805.1 Carlito syrichta
CCCCCACGCTGGTGGCGTTGACAGTATAGAGGTGACCATAACCACCTTCCAAGCACGTGACCCGCGTTCGAGTCCCCGCTCGCTGCGTCGGCCGGCCTTTTAGCCAAGCCCAGGCCGCCCGGCCGGTATCAAAGCGTGACCTGCGGGACAGGAGGCCTGCGCTGACGGGGGATGCTGCAAGTAGGACGAGAACTGCCCGGACATGGGAGGCGGGCGCCAGCGGCTGGTCTCGACAGCGGGGCCAGGAGGCCAAGCCTGAGGCTCAGGCGCGTGAGCTCCTCATGGGCTAGTGGGTTAGGATTCCCTGGTGAGCCTCCAGGCCCGGGTTCCAGTTCCGATCAAGGAAGTTTTTCTCCTTGCGCTTCGCCTCTCAACCTGCGCCCCATTTGGCTAACAGGTCCGCTGGTTTCTCCAGCTTGCAGGACACCACCCCGCTGCGCTCGGCCTGCGGCCCCAGCCCCACTTCGCCACTCTGCTCCCTAACCCCCGCAAAGGCCAAGCCCGAGCAGTCGCTGGAGCGAAAGGCGAGTGTCCAGGAGGCTGGAAGATGGAAGAGCCAGAGCGCGAGGCAGGCATGGCAGGCGCGGTGGTTGAGGCTTGCAACAAGACAAAAGTTGGATTTGCCAGGAGTAGGGATTGGAACCCCCACCTCCAGGGGATACCGCGACGTGAACGCGGCGCCTCAGACCTAGGCCACGCTGACGGTGGACCTGGAAGTGCCGCTGCTTGCCTGGCTGAGAGCGGACGTGAAAACCCTTTCCCGGGGCCGGCGCCCGTCGGTGTGCGGCAGACAGGTCGCGCCTGCTGTGAGGAAGCCGCGAGAAGACGCCCGCCAGGCTCGCTCTGCGGTCGAAGCCCCCACACCACCCACTCGGGTCCAGCCTGACGTCGTCCGGGCAAACGCTGTCACCGCGCCCGCGCCCGCGCCCGCGAGCTTGCGTCTCTCCGGCAGGACCCAGCCTCCCGCCCCGCTGCAGCCCGGCGCGCTCGCCCGCGCCTCCTCCTGTCGGCGCCGTCCAGGCGCGGACAGGGCG
>NW_007113126.1:1478-6463 GCF_000164805.1 Carlito syrichta
CAGGCTGTGGGATGTGGGGCCGCTTCCGGGAGTCCTGGCAGGTCCGGCTGTGGTGCCCGGGCGGGAGGTGTTGGTGGTATCGTGGTGAGCATAGCTGCTTTCCGAGCAGTTGGCCCGGGTTTCCAAGCAGGCTGGCCTTTCGCCAGATCCAGGCGCATGGCCCCTGTGCTGGGCGTGGCCTGCGATGGCTGCAGGAGTGCACGTGGGGGGAAAGGAGGCGCACGTGGTTGGGGGGCGGCTGCATGCACGGCAAGAGCTGTCGGGGCGCACGAATCCCCCCAGGAGGCACTAGAAGGAGGCTGCCGGCTGCTGGTCTTTGTTCTCCCTGGGAGAAGGGGCCCGGCGCCAAGGGAGCGCAGGTGCTTCGGATGTGGGCGGTGGAGCTGGAGCTCCTGCACGTGCTCTCTGGTGGACTAGTGGTTAGGATTCCGCGCTCTCGCCGCCCGGTTCGATCCCTGGTCAGGAAAGACTTTCTTCTTGCCCCCCACCTCCCAAGCTGCCCAGCGCCACCTTTGACCAACAGGCCCGCTGGCTTCTCCCGCTCCCAGGTCACCATCGCAGCGGCCGTTACCTGCAGCCCCAGCCCTTCCCGGTCACCTTCCCCCCCACCCGCCTGTCCTTTAGGCCTCCCTGGCCACCTGCAGGGCATCAGCTCCAACGCCCCTCCGCCCCCTCCGCCCCCACGCCTTCCCGTCCCGGCCGCCCACCACTCAGGACGGCCTTTCATCTTCCGCGGCAGCCAGCTGACACACGACAACGATGACAACCACACGCAGCCACAAACCCGCGCCTACCCGTAAACACCCACACCCACTGGGGTCCCGCCGCCCAGTGGTCTCCAGCATCGCCATTCCTGCGGCCTCCTCGAGCCCCGCGGCGGACGCCACGCCTCTGTGTGCGGGGGATCCGCGTCCTCGGCTTCCGTCACCCGCAAGAGCCGAGGTCCGCGACACCCGGCTCTCGGCAGCAAGCACTCTGGCTTGGCCAACGCAGGCCAGACGGGGAGGCGGCCGGTGATCCCGCTTCCCCGGCGTCTGCGGCTTTCCCGAGACGACGGCGGACATGCAGGGAACCGGGACCTCGGGCCTGGGCCGTGGAGGCCGAGCTGGGAGAGGCATCTGGGGGCCTCTTGTGCAGACATTGTGCATACGGGATACAGGGACCTCCTTCGGGGTCCATGCGAGGTGCTGTTCCAGGCACAGGAGTGTCCCGATCGGGTGAGGGCATTTAAGGTCGCCGTCGGTGGGGGAGCTCGCATTTCTACCCGTGGGGAACATTTCAAGTCGTCTCTTCCAGCTGTTTGGAAATACACTGCTCCTCTGTGGCTCACTGGCGTCCTCTGCTGTGCTCCCTCAGACCTTCCTCCTGCACTCCAGCTGAGCGTTGGTGTCCACTGGACCCACCTATCTTCACCCCCACCCACCACACGCCCTCTCCAGCCCCTGGTTTCTATCCTTCCGCTCTCTCTCCCCCAAGATCCGCTCCTCCAGCTCCCCCACGGGAGTGACTCAGGCGATGTCTGTCTTTCGGTGCCTGGCTTGTTGTCCTCAACAGCACGACCCGAGTTCCCTCCATGTTGCTGCCAACTACCCGGTTTCACTCCTTCTGATGGCCCCACTGCAGTTCATGTGCCATGTTTTCTTGGTTCCTTGCCCTGGGGATGACCCCTTAAGAAGGTTCCACACCTGTGCTATTGATAGTGCTGCAATCAATGTGGGGGTGCAGGTATCCCTCTGATGGACTGATTTCCTTTCCTTGGCCTCAGGACCCGGCAGTGGGACAGCTGGATCCCATGGTTGGTCAGCTTGGGTGTTTCTGGGAAGCCGCCTGGCTGTTTTTCTGTAAGGTCTGTGCTAATGCCCCTTCCCTCCAGCAGTGGATGGGACTTCTGTTTCCTCCACCTCCTGGCCAGGATCTGCTCTTTTTTGTGTTTTGAGTAGTAGCTGTTCTCCCTGGGTGGCACCAGATCTCACTGTGGTTTTGATTTGCTTTTCCCTGACAATTGACGATGTTGGGCCTTGTTTCCTTCACCTGTGGGGTTGGCCATTCCTATGTCTTCCCTTGTGAACTGTCCCTTCCCACTTCATAATGGGACTATACGGTGCATGTGTGTGTGCGTACATGCATATGTGTGTCCACAGGTGATGTGTTTGGGCTCTTTGTTTACTCTGGATATATCCTGGCAGCAAAGGTGGAAGCCTGGTGTTCAAGGAGCCGGTGGGGAAAACCCAATGGCTCAGCCTATCACAGATCAGGTGGGGAGGTCATGCCAGTTCAGACTTGTGGCCAGCTACCACTGGCATCTCATTCCCCACGCTTTTCATTTCATCTCAAAATGGCAAGGACCTTCCAAGATCGCCCCCTACCCAGTACCTGGATTTGATGTCTGATATGTTCTTATTCCCTAATTACCCAGCTCTCCACACTTCGGCCCATTCCAGGGATGACTTTGTCATGTGGCTGCTCCCTGAGGTCAAGTGTAGAACTGTCTACCTCCTGCAGTGCTTCAGCACACATATCCGGAAAGACATTTTCATATATAATGTGTGTACTCCTTTTTTACGTTTGTTTTCATTCCCACTGTGCTCCTGTGTCTGCACTCTCCTGGATCTTTCTCCACTTGCATCCTCCTCCCAGCCTGTGTCCTGCTTACGTCAGTTATTCTTTTTTTTTCTTCTTGAGTCAGAGTCTCACTGTCACCCAGGCTAGAGTGCTGTGGCATGCTCATGGCCACCGCAGCCTCAACTGGCTGGGCTCAGGTGATCATTCCACCTCAGCTTTTCAAGTAGCTGGAACTAGAGGCATGCACCACCACACCCAGTTAATTTTATGGTTTATTGTAGAGATGAGGTCTCACCACGTTGCCCAGGCTGGTCTCGAACCCCTGGGCTCAGGGGCAATCCTCTCATCTCTGCCTTCCAAAATGCTAGGATTACAGGCTTAAACCATTGCACCCAGCTTTGGTTATTCTTGTGTTTGTGGCAAGTGGCAGCGAGCACTGGTGCTCACCTGCTCATCCCCAGTCTGGAATCTCAGTTCTTTTGAACTCTGCTTAAAATATTAGTCGGCAGTCACCATTCATGTAGTTGAGTCAATGTTCAGTTTTCAAATCAGTTCGATAATTCTCCTTTTAGGGTCTTCAGTCTCCATGTTGCAAGGGTAAACTGAGACAAGGTGGGCCGGTGCTGCAGGAAAGAGGCAAATATTTGCAACACAGAGAAAGTAGAATTTATTATCCACTTTCCACAGACAGAAAGAGGCCAACATTCACAGGCAAGCATGACTTGAAGGCTGGGGAACTGAGTATATTCAAAGTTCTTGAAGGGAAGTTTGGGCTAAGAAGAAAGTCTGGAGGTTTCATTCTTTGATGGAGATAACAGAAGTCACATACATCTTGTTTCTAGACATCCCCAGGCACCAGTATCCAGTGACTCCAGGTGGTGGGCCAGAGACTGGTTATGGAAGACTGATAACAATACATCTTTGTGGAAGCATAGATGGCTAGAAGAACAATTAGGACTAGACATGCTCAAAGGACTTCAATTGATTACCAGATTACCCTGGGAGGCCAATTCTACCTCTTGCTAATGATTAAGAGGTAAAAGAATCGACTATTTAGCAAAGCAGGCAGGACTAGAGCCAAAACTAAAATAAAACTAAAACGGCTGCACTACTGTTAGAATTATTTTTTCAAGTTCTTCTATTCTAAGTTTCTTGGGGTTCCTACCTTTCACATCCTCCTTTTTTTTTTTTTTCTTTTGCAAGTAATTGATCATGAGGACTCTGTAAGAAAGATTAAGGATGTTAAAAAAAGTCTTCTGACTTGTGAGTCCAGTGCTTTTTGGAGGTCTGCCAAAATCTGCACTTCTAGCAAACCTCTTCTATGGAATTTGTACAGAAACATTTTGAAGCAATCTAACAAGTATACTGAAGAAATTGGAGTCTTCCAAGCCAAAGAGGGACATCCTATTATTTTCTGTTTTATAAAGCTCACTTTTTTTTTTTTTAGTCGGAGTCTCACTATCACCTAGGGTGGAGTGCAGTGGCATGCTCACAGTCACATAGCCTGGACCTGCTGGGCTCAGGAGATCCTTCTACCTCAGTCTTCCAAGTAGCTGGAATCACAGGCATGTACCACCACATTGGCTAATTCTTCATTTATTGTAGAGATGAGGGCTCACCAAGTTGCCCAGGCTGGTCTCGAACCTCTGGACTCAGGTAATCCTCTCACCTCCATTTCTCAAAGTGCTGGGATTACAGGCATAAACCACCACGCCTGGCCTATAAAACTCACTTTTGATCTAGTCTTTTGGGGGGGTGAGGGGTGGGAGGCAGGGTCTGGCTCTTTTGCCCAGGCTGGAGAGCAGTGGTGCCATTATAGCTCACCATAGCCTCAAGTAAATTGTTGCTATTTAGAAAGACTGACCACATTGACTAACAATATTAGATGGGACACTGTTTACTGAGTCTATGTAATATTAATGGGCGGTCTGAATATCTCTAATCGGGAACCTCTGAATATCTCATGGAAGCTACTGGAAATGTTAGGAAGGTTTGGTGAAAATTGTCCAGGCTATAGAGAATTCTGAAAGGTTCACTGTTTTGAGAATTTCAAAGTACCAGGAGGGAATTACATTCATTACTAAAACTGAGTTTTTTTAATTCGCAATAACTGGCAGATAATTTGCATGTTTCAGTGTAAAAATTAAATATATTTGAACTAATTATATATTAGTAATTCCTCGTGGAGAGCCATGGCCCTTTGGGGATACTTTTGCATGACTGGAGATGGGGGAATTGAGGATTTATGAGTTCAGTCCGCTTAATCTCTTGGATCCTCAGATGTTTTTCTGCCTTTCCGTGGGATATTGAGTACTCTCTCTTTATGTTTGAGAATCATATTCAGGGAGAGCTTAGGAGTTCACTGACATAGTTTTGTTTTTGTTTTTGTTTTTTGAGTTGGAGTCTCACTCTGTCACCCAGGC
>NW_007113126.1:6780-18835 GCF_000164805.1 Carlito syrichta
ACAAAAAAAAAAAAAAAAAAATAGGCTGCCCCATTCTTACATCTGTTGGAGTTTTCTTTTGATTTGCTGAGGGGGTGGGGTAGCCTGCCGATTTGGCCTGCGGTAAAACGTAATTTTTAAAATGTTTGAACACTTTCTAAAACCTACCTATGGGAAATTTATCTAATCTGTGCCTAACCTGTGCTAGCTAACCTGCCTCATGTGGCAACAATTTCCTTGAACCTATCTAGAATACTAGACCAGGCTGGGCACGGTGGCTCATGCCTGTAACCCCAGCACTTTGGGAGGCTGTGGTGGGAGGACGACTTGAGACCAGGAGTTTGTGACCAGGCTGGGCAAATAGAGAGACCCTCATCTCTACAAACAAAAAAAAATGTTTTAAAATATTAGCCAGGTGTGTGGTGTGCCTGTAGGCCCAGCTACTCAGAGGCTGAGGATGGAGGATTGTTTGGACCCAGAAGTTCAAGACTGTGGTGAACTATCATGGCACCACTGCTCTCCAGCCTGGGTGGAATGAGCTGTTTTCCCAATACTCACTCACCCCCACTTGGCTCTCCATTTCCTGAAGCCAGTAGTAAATTTGGTTATACTTGTGTCTGGGTCTCAACGTCAGGAGAAAGAGACAGGTGCTTTCAGCGGATTCTAAGGAATTTGGGAAGGAGTAAGCAAAGATCCGAATACTGCAGAGTGGAGATAGTTTTGCACTCTGAATTTTAGAAGTATGCAGCTCAGACTTAAACTTGGGATAACACAGCAAGGAAGTGGAAATTCAAGCAGCAGAATAGTGTGTAAATCAATATCTATAAATATCATCTGCAAAACTTCCAGCGCCAATCAGGTCTCTGTGGCGCAATCGGTTAGCGCGTTCGGCTGTTAACCGAGAGGTTGGTGGTTCGAGCCCACCCAGGGACGCTCAGCCTTTTGATTCCTCCCACCGGCGCAGCTAGCCGTTTTTTCCGGCTCTTCCTGTAAGACACCGAAGTTCTACTTCTAATCCGAAGTCCCACAAACGGATTTCCTTGAAAAACACGTTTTCCAACATCCTCCAACTCTCAGGACCTCCGCTTGGGCCGAGCAGAGTCTCCTGTACGTCTCTTCCTTCCACAGACGGATCCCGGGAGCGCTGCCTTCCTGCAGGCCCTGGGGGTGGGCGCTGCTTCTATCGAAAACAGCCGTGGCTCTTTCTCGCTCATGACTTTTCACAGCAAATGCCACCGCTGGAGGGACCCCTCTCCAATTTCTTTCTTTTTTTTTTTTTTTGAGTTGGAGTCTCACTCTGTCGCCCAGACTGGAATCAGTGGCCACTCCCGGCCACCGCAGCCTCGACCCGCTGGGCTCTGGCGATCCTTCCGCCTCAGCCTTTCAAGTAGCTGGAACTACAGGCGCGCGCTACCACGCCTGGCTCATTTTTGATTTATTGTAGAGATGAGGTCTCGCCAAGTTGCCCAGGCGGTCTCGAACCCTCAGACTCATGTAATCCACTCACCTCGGCCTCCCAAAGCGCGGGATTACAGGCTGGGCCACCGAGCCCGGCCACCCTCTCCAATTTTTAAAGGGTGTAGAGACAGCAAAATCCCACCTCCCTCTGCTTGGGGATCCCACTGGGCGGAGAATTTAACTGACACAAAGTAGATGAACGGGAGAAAAGCAAACGCATGTATTTATTTAATACAAGTTTTACGTAGCACGGAAGCCTCCTAGGGAAGGAAAGGTGGGAAGAAGCAGCAGCCACTCGTGCACTGAATGGGACAAAGAGCCACAAGTCGTGATCAGGCAGCAAAATCATGTAGGAAGACTTCAAAGCTCAGGGTTATTTTTGTAAGATCTGTACAGAATTGTCTCGACCTTGAGAACAAATACTTAATATGACAAAGTGGCATGTGTTTAACTGTCAGGGACCAGCCTTCCACTCCTTAATGTTCTCTGACTCACCTGGCTCTTCACCTGTAGTTGGACACTGCTCTTACACATAGGGTAAGAATAACAGAGAGGTCTCAGAGGCACTGGTAATATATTCCATGGAAGGGAAGGGGGAAATCTGAGTGAATTTAGAAATTCTTCTTTACACTATAAATAAATCATTATTTATAGATTTATATTTATCACAGATTTCATTTCAGTTTGGTGGTGGGTCAAAAGAGTTGATAAGAGTAAGTACAGGGATTTCCTTGCTTTTCACTGCCAACTGTGTTATGCATATTTTAAATACAATACATGAGATAAAGTAAAAAATTTTGAGGATTTGCTATCATTACTGTAATGGGTTGAATTGTGCCCTCCCAAAAATTATGTTCAGGTCCTAACCAATGACGCCTATGAAAGTGGCCTTATTTGGAAATGGAGTCTTTGTAGGTGTGATCAAGTTATGATGAGGTCATACCGGATTACAGTGCACCCTAAATCCTGTGACTGGTGTTCTCAGAAGAGAAGAATGACATTCGGAGACACAGGGACGAAGGCTTTATGAAGACAGAGGGAGAGACTGGAATGTTGCAACTGCAAGCCGAGGAGTGCTGAGACTTGCCAGTAGTCACCAGAATTAGAAGGCAAGGAATGATTCTCTCCTACAGGTTTAAGAAGGAGCATGCTGACAGCTCGATTCTGGACTTCCAGCCTCCAGGCCTGTAGAAGAATAAATTTCAGTTGTTTTATACCACCCAGTTTGAGGTACTTACTTATAGCAACCTTAGTAAACTAATAAAATCACCGTCATATAAAGCTCACTCAAGTTGTGATGGGGAAAGGGTGGAGTCCTGGGGGAAGAAGAAGTATGTTAACTTTCTGAAATTTCAGGTGAGGAGTCCACTCACACTGTCTAAAAAACAGAGAGTGAAAGAGCTATATAGTAAAGACTCAGGATTGTATCGCAGGTGTGACAAACCCCTAAACTAGCACAGTTCCCTAAAATTTTAATTTATGGCATAGTTTTAAATGAAGGGACTTCAATAACTCTGCTAAAAGAGATTTTTGCCTCTTGTAGCTGAGGAATAAGACAGATACAAAATAAAAATTAAAAGTTTAATTTTGCAGGTTGTCAGACCACCATGCAAAGTGAATTTTCAGCTTTTACAGAAATGCCGGGCATTGATGATAGGGAGGCAGAACCCCAGGAATTGGGATGGGACACTTGGGAGGTTCTAGAGGACTTGGTGCATCAAAACTCCCCATGGAAGCTGATGTCCCTGCCACGTGAAGCAGTTCATCTTCCTGTGCTGATGAGGAATGGGTTTACTCATGTGAAGCCTTGGACAAATAATCAGAGACTCTCCATAACTATACTAAAATAATCATTGCCATTTGTTACCACAGCTTAGATGAAGCCAAGATTTGAACATAAAATGTGATCCTGCGGGTTAAAAAGCTAAAACTAAAATTACATTCATAGTCTGAGAATGCCTCTTCTGTGACAGTTGGGGCATTCATCAAAAGGGTGGGAACTGAAATGGCACTTTGGAGTAGACTTTTATGAATCTGAGTGTTTTGAACTCACAGATCCTACTGAGCCTCCCTTGCTAGCAAAAGATCCTTCTTTCTCTACGTGAACAAGTTGAGATTCTCTTGCTTCAAGACCCTTTGTGATGACATCTGAGGTAGTTACACAGTAAGGGGATGTTGACTTATTTCACGATCCATCTCTTATTTCCGCTAGACCCATAATTTGAATCAGATGCCATCAGGAGAAAAAAAAAGGATGACCATGAAGTCTGACTTCATAGAAGGTAGAAAGTACATGACATCGTTGCAAGTCTTTGCCTCCCATCTCAGCTTTGGGTTCTGATGGTTCGGAGTTCCTAATTCTCATGTAAGTGGGTAGACTAGGTGAAGAAGATGGCCTCCACCAATGTGGATGGGCACCATTTATTGAGGGCCCAAATAGAACGAAAGGTGGAGGAAAGACAAATGTGTTCTCTCTGAGTCGAGACATCCATCTTCCCCAGTTCCCACAGACGTTAGCCCCCCTGGTTCTCTGGCCTTCCAACTCAGACTGGAACTTCTACTATCAGCCCCCTCCCCTGGTTCTAGGCCTTCACACTTGGACTGAATTACACCACCGACTCTCTGGGTTCCAGCTTGTAGATGGCAGATTGTGGGACTTAGCCTCTATAATCACATAAGGCAATCTTTACAATAAATCTTCTATCATGGCCGGGCACAGTGGTTCATGCCTATAATTCCAGCACTTTGGGAGGTCGAGGTGAGAGGATTGCCTGAGTCTGCGGGTTCCAGACCAGCCTGGGGAACTTGGCGAGACCTCATCTCTACAATAAATCAAAAAATTAGCCTGGCATGGTGGCGCATGCCTATAGGTGGAAGGATCACCTGAGCCCAGCAGGTTGAGGCTTGTGGTGGCCATGAATGTGCCACTGCACTCCAACCTGGGTGACAGAGTGAAACTCCAGCTCAAGAAAAAAATAAAAAATAAAAACCTTCTATCATGTATAGATGTAAATATACATTTCCTAAATATGTATGTGTGTGTATGTATGTGTGTGTGTATCCTATTGGTTCTGTTTTTTTGGAGAACTGTGAAACTCTTACTGTATGGAAAGTGATATACAGATAATGGAAATGTAAATTGTTACAACCACTTTGGAAAGCTATTTGGAAATGCCTGCTACCGCTGAATATATGTGTGCATATTTCAGTAATTTTGTTTCTTGGTATATACCTAACAGAAATCTATATATGATTATATAGCTATAAATAGATAGATATTCTTCAGAAGATATGTACAAAATTGTTCCAGAAATTCTACTCTTTTTAAAAAAGTTATTATTCTACATACAATATGCTGTGCATATTTCAAGTGTACAATATGATGTTTTGACATAAGTATATCCCAGTAAAACCAACACTATCATTAAGACAGTGAACATGTCTATCACCCCAAGAAGTTTTCTCATAGCCCTTTGTAATTCCTCCCCACAACCCTCACCCCCACTTACCCACCGATTGCCAAGCAACCACCAATCTGCTTATTGTCAGTATAGATAAATTGGCATTTTCTAGAGTTTTACATCAATAAAAATCATGTAGTGTGTCATCTTTTTTTGTTTTGGATGGTGTCTTAGTCCATTCTGGCTGCTATAACAAAGTACCATATGGACTGAGTTGCTTATAAACAGCAGAAATTTATTTCTCATGATTCTAAAGGCTGGGAAGTCCAAGATCAAGATGCTGACACATTTGGGTTTTGGTGAGAGCTCATTTTCTCACAGACAGATGTCTTTTCAGTAATCTCATGTGATGGAAGACAATCCAGAGGGATCTCTCTGGAGTCTCTTTTATGAAGGTTCCACCTTCATGACCTAATTGCCTCCCAAAAGTCCCACCTTCTAATACCATCACCTTGAATGTTAGGACTTCAACATATGAATTTTGGGGGTACACAAACATTTAATCCATTGTATATTGTCAGTCTCTTTAATTTTAGACATTCTAATTCATGTGTAGTGGTATTTTCATACCCACTAAGACGGATACAATTTTAAAAACAACAACAATAAAATAAAAGGCATTGGCAGGAATGTGGAGAAAATGGAACCATTGTAAATTGCTAGTGGGAATGTAAATGACCCAACAATTCCATTACTAAAGATATACCCCCCAAATTTTTTTTAAGTACTCAAACAAATGCTTGTACATAGTAATTGCAGTACTATTCACAACAGCCAAAAAGGTGGAAACAACTCAAATGTCCATCGACCAATGAATAAAATACATCTGTTGATTTACATAAAATGGGATATTATTCAGCCGTAAAAAGAAATGAAGTACTGGGCATGGTGGCTCAAGTCTGTAATCCCCGCACTTTGAAAGGCTGAGATGAGAGGATTGCCTGAGTCCAGGGCTTTGAGACCAGCCTGGATAACTTGATGAGACCTTGTCTCTACAATAAATTTAAAAATTAGCCAGACACATTTGTGCACACCTGTAGTTCCAGCACTTTAGGAGGCAGAAGCAAGAGGATTGCCTGCGCTCAGGGGTTCAAGACCAGCCTGGGGGACTTGTCGCTACAATAAATCAAAAAATTACCCAGGCATGGTGGTGTGTACCTGTAGTCACAGCTACTTGGAAGACTGAGGTGGAAGGATCATCTGAGTCCAGCAGTTCGAGGCTGCAGTGGCCATGGCATGCCACTGCATTCCAACCTGGGAAACAGAGTGAGATTCTGACTCAAAAAGAAAAAAAAGAAAGAAATGAAGTAATGGAATTTGCTATGACATGAATGAACAAATAATATTATGCTCAGTAGGAGAAGCCCAACACAAAATGTCATTTATTGTGTAATTCCATCTATATGAACTATCTAGACTAGGTGAATCCATGGGAACAGAAAGCAGAATGATGGCTACCAGGGGCTGGGAATGTGGAATACTGGCATTTTATTTGGGGATGATGAAAATGTTTTGGAACTAGATTGAGGTGGTGGCTGCACAACCTTATGACTGTACTAAATGCCACTGAATTGTTTACTTTAAAATGGTTAATTTTATATTTTGTGAGTTCTACCTCCAGACATCCCCAAAGATTTCTAACACATGCCTGAGATGGCGATGGCTTCTGTCCTAAGGTCTTTTTCCTGGGGATGCTGCCTAAAGAGCACATGTACCTCTCCCTGGTGGTCTAGTGGCTAGGATTTGGCGCTTTCACCGCTGCGGCCCGGGTTCGATTCCCGGCCAGGGAAGTAGGCTCTTTCTTTATGATCAAGTCTTAGGATCAGCTAGACACAGTGAGGTTAGCCTACCTTTTATATTTCTCCCGGGTGATCCTGAAGTCAGTTTCAAGAACCACTGGACAAAGTCACTGGGGAGCCAAGGACTATTGTCAAGCAACATCATCTTAAGAGGTTCTCTTTTGATCTATTTTTTTTTGAGTTGGAGTCTCACTCTGTCACCCAGGTTGGAGGGCAGGGACATGGTCCCGGTCACCGCAGCCTCAACCTGTTGGGCTCAGGCGATTCTTCCGCCTCAGCCTTCCAACTACAGGTATGCACCACCATGCCCGGCTAATTTTTTAATTTATTTTAGAACTTAGGTCTCACCAAGTTGCCAGGGCTGGTCTCAAACTCGTAGGCTTAGGCAATCCTCTCACCTCGGCCTCCCAAAGTGCTGGGATTATAGGCGTGAGCCACCACGCCTGGCCCTTTGATCTATTTATCATAGGTAAGGTTAACTTATTACCATATAGAAATGTATTCCTATTTTTACAAAAGGCCAAATGTGTTAAGAGCGGTTTTTCATGTGTAGAATATGCAAATAAGCATGGACTGAGCCTTGGCAAAGCCTGAGGAGCTTAGGGAAGGTGCCATCTATGAAAAAGTCAGTCTTCATCAGACTTGGAACATGCAAGTGTCACAATCTTGAACTTCCTGGCGTCTAATATGTGAGTAATTTCTGTTGTTTATAAACCATATCGTTGATGGTATTTTGCGATAGCAGCACAAACTGACATCCTACAACTAGCAATTCATGACAGTCTCATTTCATTATGCTTTCACCCATTTTCCATTAAGATTATTTTGAGACAATTCACATTTCATCTCAAATAATTCAGTATGTATCTCTAAAATATATTATTTTCAAAAATTATATTAGAGGTACATTTTTAATTATGTTTGTGTGGTTATATGGATTACTTGATTAATGTTAGTCTTCCCCACTGGACTCTAAACTTCAAGAGGATTGGGACTGTACCTGTCTTTAACTCTCCTTGTATCACATCATCTAATACAATTTTGAGCACACTAGTATTTTCTCCAACCTATAAATAAATATTTTCTGGCTTATTTTACATTTTTTATTATAAATTATTTTTGTCTACATTTTTTTCTATCTTATTAGTATTTTTATGATATTTTCCATCTATAACAGGAATTACTACCACAAAGTATTGTCAGTTAGCACTTCAGAGGGTTTATTAGCATGCCCAACAAATTCCCCAGACCTGATTCCATTGTAGCTTAAGAATTTCCCTCAAGAGAAGATTGAGGGATAAACACAAAATACAACAGCACCTGATGTGCAGGAGTTTCAGGGAGATCATTTCTGCAAATGCTGAAATAACATGCAAAATGTGTAAAGTAGATACCAAAGCAAAACCTGAAATACCTGGCTGCAGCTCCCAGCGGAAACCTCAATGCAGCTGGTGAAATTCCCTGCACGGCTTACATCTCTGAAATAAAACTTAAGGATTCAGTGAAGGGGGACAGGCAGTTACACCTATTACAACTGCCAAATCTTTGTATATTTAGAAGCCATTTGAAATAACTTGCTTGTTTCACATACAATATTACATATATATATATTTTTTTTTTTTTCTTTCAATCAGTGGAGCAGAGGTGAGTTTGAATCTGCCTAAACTGTTTATTCTGTACAGGCCATCCTCATTCCCTGGATATTGATATACTTCATAAGGGGTTCAGTGGTGTCTCGCAGGGTGCGTGCAAGCAAGTCTTGGCTAAGTCTGAGGAGAGTAGAAGCCTCAGCATCCGTGATAATAAAATACCTGTCAGTGATCAGAAGAGCATAACCATGAAAAGTTTTTACCTTATCTCATCAAAGCACCTCATCTACTGATTCCCCAGACTCCTTAGATAGGAACTGCAAATTACCAGTCAAGAAATCTTTTAATCCACCGATGGGCTATAAGGCCCCACTTGGAAATGTCCTTTCTTCCTGAGCCAAACCAAACCAATGAAAATCTCTCACATGTATTGATGTATGGTTTCTTGTCAATTCTGCCTTTCTTAAGTGCATATAACCAAGTCACCATTCAACCACAGTGGGGACATGTTCTCAGGCCCTCCTGAGCATGAATGTCCCCAGGCTTAAGTCCTCAAGTTTGGCCTAAGAATAAGCCATCTTAAAATATTTTACAGATATAATGGACCTTGAACATCCAATGTAATACTATAAGAAAATGACTGACGGTACTGGGAAACTATGGGGGGGAGGGGGAGGGGATTAACAGTAGCAAATATCTGTCTGGGGCTGGGAAACACCTCTTATCAACAGGGTGTCTGAATGAAACGTAATTGTACACCTAACCCTTAACTGTACCCCACAAAACTATAATAAAAATACTGATTAATTATTAAAAAAAAAAAAAAATATTTTACAGAGTTTGGCATCTTTTCATCAGCCTTCTCAAGAGAAACAAATGGGAGGGTCAAACATCCAGGTGCTAGTCTGAGCAACACCTGAGGAGTAGAGAGGCTGTGAAGGTTGGTATTCTGTGAATAATTCTGAAATGCCCCTTAAGGGGCCTATGCCCACCTGTGTTGAGAATCACTGATTTATACTTTTATTAATTAAGCTTGCTTCTTTCTTTCCTTCTTTCGAGATGGGGTCTGGTTATGTTGTCCGGGCTATTTTGGAACTCCTGGGTTCAAGCAATCCTCTCTCCTCAGCTTCTGGAGTTTGTTTAACTTTCTTTCTTTCTTTCTTTCTGAGTCAGAGTCTCACTCTGTTGCCCAGGCTGGAGTGCAGTGGCATGCTCACGGCTACTGCAGCCTCAACCTCTTGGACTCAGGCAATTCTCCTGCCTCAGCCTTCCAAGTAGCTGAAACTACAGGTATGTACCAACACACCCAGCTAATTTTTGATTTATTGTAGAGATGAAGTCTCACCAAGTTACCCAGGCTAGTCTTGAACCCGTGGCTTCAGGCAATCCTCTTGCCTCTGCCTCCCAAAGTGATGGGATTATAGGCATGTACTCTTTTTCCCAGTCTGACAAATTATGCAGAGCACTTTTAACTCTTCACTTGGTGTTTTGTTTGTTTCTCTTTTTTTTTTTTTTTTTTTGAATGAGTGATAAATTTGCATAGTTCAGATTCCACACTTCAAAAGGTACTGTTAACACTCTTCCCATTCCTATCTTTGGCCACCCTGTTCTGTCCAGAACACTGTCTTGTTTAATCTTGCAGAAACTTTTAATGGTTATGCTCCTAACATCTCTATTTTTACTCTCCTTTTATGCAAATTGTATCATACCAGATACATTTTTTCTAAACCTTGCCTTTTTTATTTAAATAATCTTCTTCATTCTTTTTTGTAGTTGTATAGTATTCCATTGTATATTCATAATTTATTTCATTAATCTTCTATTAATGGATATTTAGGTCGTTTTTAGTCTTTTGCTATTACCAATAATGCTGCTGTGAATAACTCTGTGCATGTATCATTTTGAAAATGTATAGGTGTAGTTGGAGAATAAATTCATAGAGGAGGAATTGCTAGATCAAAAGATATGTGCATTTGTAAAGTGCATGAATTTTTGTGCACTACTTTAAACTTACAGCTTGATGAGCTTGCATGTGTAATCCCCACTCAAATAAGGAAGTAGAACATTTACACAACCTAGATCATTCTCTCCTGTTTCTCCTCAATCAATACTTCCCACCAGAGGTAGCCACTGTTCTGAGATTTATCACAGTTAACTAATTATTATTATTATTTTTTGAGTCAGGGTCTCACTCTATTGCACAGGCTGGGGTACAGTGGCATGATCACAGTCTCACTGCAGACTCGACCTCTTGGACTCAGGTGATCCTTCCACCTCAGACCCCTGAGTGGCTGGGACTGCAAGCACACACTACCATGTCCAGTTAATTTTTTTTTTATTTTGTGTAGAGAAGCAGTCTTGCTATGTTGCCTAGGCTGGTCCCAAACTCTTGGGCTCAAGCAATCCTCCTCCTCAGCCTCCCAAAGTGCTGGGACTACAGGTAGGAGCCACTGCACCTGGCCCAATTAATTCCTAAAACTGTACATAAATGAAAGCACACAGTAAGTTTTCTTTTGTGTCTAGTTTACTGAACATAATTTTATTAAATATATCCATATTTGTTACAGATAATAGTTTTATTGCGGTGAGTATCCTATTATATAAATACATCACAATTTGTTTATTCATTCTCCTGATAATGGACATTTGGGGGGTTTTTTCCCACAGATTTTAGTTATTATAAGTAAAGCTGCTAGGAACATTCTTATATGTGTCTTTTAGTGAACACATACACTCATTTTTCTTGAATATATGCCTATGAGTAAAATTACAAGATGAATGGGTAAGCATATATTTAGCTTTTATAGATACGTCCAGATTTTTTTTTCTGATATTTATATTGTCACATCACCTTTCTTTTTTAATTTTTGCATGGTATATAATTTTCCATTCTTTTTCTTTCTTTTTTTTAATGTTTAATTTTAAAGATGTGGGGTACAATTCAGGGTTAGGTATACAAATATTCATTATGCAGGTACCCTTGGTGATCAGGTGTGTCCCCTACCAGCAGATTCCCACTACTGCCAATCCCACCTCCCCTCCATCCCCAGCAGTTTCCCGCTACTGCCAATCCTTTTCTTATAGTATTACCATAATTGTTCAAGGTCTGCTCATGAGTGAGAACATGTGATACTCAGTTCTTTGTTTCTGCGACAGATCACTCAGTATTATAGCCTCTAAGTCCATCCAAGTTGCTGTGATGTTCATAATTTTTCATACTTTTTCTTTCAACAAATCTGTCACTACTTACAATGTGTTGCAAACAGCACAGAGTTGGGTTTTAATTTTTAAAAATTCAGTCTCACAACTTTATTTTTATTCTGCACTTCTAAAATCATTTTGTTTTGTTTTTGATTTTTGAGATGGGGAAGAGTGAGGGGAGTTTCTGCTAAGTTGCTCAGGTTGGTTTTGAACTCCTCGATTCAGATGATCCTCCCTCCTCAGCCTCCTGAACAGTTGGGACTACAGATATGTGTCTCTGGGCTGGGGTATTTTTGTTTGTTAATTGGAATACAGTGTATATTGTCTATTTACATTTACTGTGATTACTCATATAGTTAAGTTTGTCTTACATCTTACTATTTGTTTTCTATGTTCCATATAGACTTTATTTCTTTATTACTATTTTCCAATCTCTTATGTTAATTATATATTTTTGTTATTCAATTTTATCTTTTTTTTTTTTTTTTTTTTTTTTTGAGTTGGAGTCTCACTCTGTCGCCCAGACTGGAGTGCAGTGGCTGCTTTCGGCCACCGCAGCCTCGACCTG
>NW_007113126.1:18855-26484 GCF_000164805.1 Carlito syrichta
TCACCATTCTTCATTCTCCCTATGTCCCCTTAAGTCTTTACACTCTTGGTATTCAGTGACGGGTAAGATTCCAGCCACCTAATATAAACCTAAGACAGACATTCCCCGCAGAGAAGGGGAACGGGCCAATGACGGGTAACAACTATGGTGAGGCAAAAACAACCTAAGACAGAAGCCAAGATGTTTTACGTTTGTTTTAATAAAAAAGGGGGAAATGTTGGGAGCCAACATCTATAGCTACATGGCTGAGGCCTGTAAAGGCCCATCTGGAAGATCGCCTCTGACATAGGATATCAGTTATACCTATGATATTGGCGTGTGATTGGTGACCAGTGTGCATACATGGCAGTAAAACTTATAAGTGAATCTCAGTACACTTGATGGAAGGTGCATGGCGGAATTGTTTCTGTCTTTCTAAGTTTAGCTTCTTTCTAGATATTTTTTTACTTCTATTTCCTGGTAGACTGGGTAGTCCTTGTTCCCGAAAGCTGTTTCCCCTAGGGCTAAGATTAGAAACTAAATTACCATGATAGTTCTGTCCCCTGCCCCTAGCCAGGTAGAACGTTTTCTTTTGTTTCGTTAATTACCGAAACTCTGTCTGCTTCAGCCCATGGCCGCCATCTTGGAAGCCCTGCATTTCCTTGTTCAAGAGTGTGACAGCTACTATTTGATTTTTAGAGTAGACTTGTTGGGATAAAATATATACATATACACTCATAGCTGCGTAAATCTATGCTTGCTGTTTTGATTCCTTTTGCTACATTATTCAAGTGTAATAGTTACTATATGATTTATAAAAGAATTAACGATAAGGTATTAGCTTAATAGGATATAGCATAGTATTAAAGTCCAATAACTAGATCATATGAAAATTAAAGTTTAGACATATGAAACATGAATTATAGTAAAGTTTTGTAGTTTAAGAATAAGTTTTAACTGAGTTATAAGGCGTTATGTTAAATTGTAATAGGTTAATAGTATAGTGTTAAGTTGATAATATTAATTGTTAAAAATATTGGGAATCAGTGAACTTGGATTGAACCTAGAGTTAACTCAGGAAAGTTTTTTGTATTAATCAGGGTATAGAGCAAAGAGTATAATATGAATGATTCGTTGAACATTATGGAAAACACTTTGAACGATTTGTATTGAAATTGTGCACCTGTGACCTTGATGTAAGCACGGCAGGCATCATGGAATTTGAATTGTTTGCTTGGAAATTGCAGATCTCGTGGTGGTCTTGTGATGCATAGTTTGTAAAGCACGAAACTTGTACGCCCCCAGTGAGTGATTATCACATTGCTGGAGGGTATAGAAAATGGTATATAAGTTGGAAAAGGTTTGAATAAAATCGGCTTCAGTCTTGGCCAGACTGTTCCCAGAAGAGCTGCCTCCGAGTAGTTTTCTTCTCTCC
Source organism: Carlito syrichta (assembly GCF_000164805.1). NCBI lineage: Eukaryota > Metazoa > Chordata > Mammalia > Primates > Tarsiidae > Carlito > Carlito syrichta. The sequence goes on from NW_007113126.1 coordinate 20,270, forward strand.
GTTCTGATTCACCGGTGCGGTCCTAACCCTTCCCTGGTCAGTGCAGGTCACCGACAATTTACCATTTCAGGCTGAGCATGGGGACACACGCCTGTAATCCCAGTGCTTTGGGAGGCTGAGGCATGAGGATTGCTTGGGCCCAGGAGTTCAAGGTACAGTGAGCTACGATTAAGCCACTGTACTCAAGCCTGGGTGACACAGTGAGACCCTGTCTCTAAAAAGATTAAGATTAAAATTATAAGTAGCCAGGCACGGTGGCTCACGCCTGTAATCCCAGCACTTTGGGAGGCAGAGGCAAGAGGATTGCCTGAGCCCACGGGTTCAAGACCAGCCTGGGCAACATGGCAAGACCTTATCTCTACAATAAATCAAAAAATTAGCTGGGCATGGTGGTGCATGCCTATAGTTCCAGCTACCTGGAAGGCTGAGACAGAAGGATCGCCTGAGCCCAGCAGGTCAAGGCTGCAGTGATCCTGAGCATGCCTCTGCACTCTAGCCTGGGCAAAACAGTGAGACACCAACTCAAAGAAAAAAAATTATAAGTATATATACACCACTTCTTGAACAATACAAGAGCCTTTCTACAATCCAATTTTATTTACCTCTTCTGCCACCTGTGTTGTTATTGCCATATATGTTACTTCTTCATATGTTATAGACCCCCACAAGACTTGATAAATACTGATACTTGAAACAAACAAGATTCCTTATATTTACTCACAACCTTGCTAGTGTTCTTTGTTTGTTCTTATACTTTTGTGTTTCTATGTAGAATCATTTTCCTTCAGCCTGAAAAACTTCCTTCATTGTGTTGGGAGTATATTGTTCAGCTTTTGCTTGTCTGAAAACATCTTTATTTTGCTTTCATATTAAGGATTGTTTCACCGGTTATATAATTCTAGAACGGGAGTTGTTTCTTCTCTTTTTCAACATTTTATACATTCCATTTCATGTCTTCTGACTTCTGTGGTTTTTGTTGAAAAATCAAACATCATTCTAACGTTGCCCTTTTAATCATAATACCACTTTCTCTATTGTCTCTTAAGACTTCAATCTTGCCTTTGATTTTTAGTGGCTTCACTACATAAAACATTGTGATGTGCTTTTCTATGTATTAGTCCCACGTGGGGTTTGCTGAGCTCCTTGAATCTGGGGATGGGGTCAACCATCAGTTTTAGAACGTCCTCAGCCATTATCTTTCCAAATATTGTTCTGCCCATTATCTTTCTTCTCTCCTGCTGGGACATATCTGTTATATTCTTTTCTTTTCCATTTTTTGTGTGGATGTGTGCTTCAATTTGGATATTTTCTATTGACCTGTTTGAGTTCACTAATCCTGTCTCTTGTTGGGTCCACTTTGCTGTTAAACCCATCCAGAGGCTTCTGTTCTGGAAGCCCATGTATGTCTCTTCATGAGTTCCAATTATCTGTTGAAATTCTCTGTCTTTTCATTTATTTTTCATTTTCCTCTATTTAAAAAATAGTATTCATAATTATCTTAAAGTTCTTGTCTGTGAACTCAAACAATTGGATCGTTTTGTTTCTTTTATTTATTTATTTTTTTAGTCAGAGTTTCACTCTGTTGCCCAGGCTGGAGTGCAGTGGCATGCTCACAGCCACCACAGCCTTGGTCTGCTGGGCTCAGGCAATCCTTCCGCTTCAGTCTTCCAAGTAGCTGGAACTACAAGCACACACCACCATGCCCAGCTAATTTTTTTTATTTATTGTAGAGATAAGGGTCTCGCCAAGTTGCCCAGGCTGGTCTTGAATCCCTGGGCTCAGGGAATCCTTTCACCTCTGCCTCCCAAAGTGCTGAGATTACAGGCGTGAACCACTGTGCCAGGTCTGGTCTCATTTTCCTTTGTCTTTGCTTGTCTCCTAATTATTACTGCATGTTGGACGTTGTTTATAAAGTAACTATTGTTATGACCGGATTGCAAGAAGGAGACACGCCAGCATGCCAAGTTCAAATTAATATTAAGAGTCCTTTATTAGTGCACGGTCAAGAGTAGGCTCTTGCCATGAAGCTCTTAATGCAGAATATAATTAGCAAAAGGCTTACATAGGTAAAATCTGCAGGTTGGCTACATAGCAAGGGGCTGAGGGAACAAGGAACTAAAAACAAAAGGAACAAAATATAAGAACAAACTAGAGGGACATGGCAGGGGAAATTTTGTAAGTAATAATTACTTAACAATTTCTTGGCACAACATCTGATTTCAGTTAACAAAGCATAACTTGTAACTAGGGAGTATTGCAAATGGTCAGCATGATCAGTCAGCATGAACAGCTCAGGGGAACAAAGCTGTGGGTCTGTAGTCATGGGAACGTTACAGTAATCACACAGATACATGGGGGGATCAATTTTAGGTTAGGCAGACAGCTAAGATGGAGCATTTTGATAAAATGGAGTTACTTATGTCAAGCAAGTTATTGAAATTATTTTGCATATTTCATTAGCTATTCACTATAGAGACTGAATTAGATGTTTTCTTTCTGAGGGGTTTCCCTTTTCTTTTTCTTTTTTTTTTTTTTTTTGAGTTGGAGTCTCACTCTGTTGCCCAGACTGGAGTGCAGTGGCCACTCCCAGTCACCGCAGCCTCAACCTGCTGGGCTCCCGCGATCCGTCCGCCTCAGCCTTCCAAGTAGCCGGAATTACAGGCATGCGCTACCATGCCTGGCTGATGTTTTGATTTATGGTAGAGATGAGGTCTCACTGCCCAGGCGGGTCTCAAACCCGCGGGCTCAGGCAATCCACTCACCTCAGCCTCCCAAAGGTAGGGGATTACAGGCTGAGCCACCAAGCCCAGCGGGGGTTTCCCTTTTCCATGTCAGGCAGCGAGGATGAAATTGATCACATCAGTCCATCTGGAATTAATCTGTCATAGGTAGGTGCAACTTCATTCAGATTCAGTTCAACTTTTTTTAGTTAGTTTTTTATTTTTTGTTTGTTTGAAGTCTCACTCTGTCACCTAGGCTGGACTGCAGTGGCACGCTCATGGCCACCCCAACATCAACCTGCTGGGCTCAGGCAATCCTTCGACCTCAGGTTTCCGAGTAACTGGAACTACAGGCGCATGCTACCACGCCCGGCTAATTTTTTTATTTATTATAGAGATGAGATCTCACCAAGCTGCCCAGGCTGTTCTCAAATTTATGGACTCAGGCAATCCCCTCACCTCAGCCTCCCAAAGTGTTGGGGTTCTAGGCTTGAACCACCATGCCCGGCCCAGGCCAACTTTTAATATCAGTAGCCTCAGGAGCAAAGCCTGACATGCATTTACTGCAGGTCACTCTGTTTAGCAATCTGTCTTCCAGGTACTGAGAAATTGCAGGGTCTCATGCAGTCTTTTCAGCTCGGCATCATGCCTTCTGTGGCATCCCAGTTCTCAGCAAATGGATGAGAGAAAACAGCCATTTGTTTGATGCTCCGTTATAATCTATCACTTCATATGCTTGCTGGTCACATTTTCTTCTATAAAATGCACGTTTTTCTTGAATTGTCTTTGTCTTTTGAGTTTGTAGGAGTACTTTTGATATTATATTGTGAATATTTTCATCTGAGTCAGTGCTCTTTTGCTTCTCTTAAAGTGTATTATACATACCTGGCAGGGGAGATACCATGATCATGAAGGTGGTTTTCCCAGGGTGAGACTCACCCATTGCACTCCGGGTGTGCTGACCCCTGTGATTGCCCCAAATGTGGGAAATTCAACTCCATAATTTATGCATTCATGCTTTCCCCTGTTAAAAATAATAATGATAATAATAAAGTATATCATATATGTTTTTCCTCTTATCACTCGCAAGCACACAAAACTGATTTAATAATCCCCCTCAATTTATTGCACACGATAATCATGACTGGGTAAGATCCCTCTTCTATTACATTTTTTTCTCTTCTTCTCCCATTCTTACACCCATCTTCTCCCTTGAAATGCAACCAGTGTGGTGTATTTATTATGCTTATTTTTAAATAGATATATTATGGTCTAAATATATCTGAATCTGGAGAGAGATATATATGGCACTGCTATTTGTGTATATGAGAGTGTCCATTTATTTTACAAAATGAGATTTATGCATTTTAAAAATGGGTCCATGCTATGAATTTTATGCTGTTTCTTACTCCTTTTTCATTATATTTTTGTGGCTACAGTGTATTTTCTTTCTTTTCTTTTCTTTTTTTTTTTTTTTTTGAGTCAGAGTCTTACTCTGTCACTCAGGTTTGAGTGCAGCAGCACATTCATGGACATTGCAGCCTCAACCTGCTAGGCTCAGGCAATCCTGCCTCAACCTCCCAAGTAGCTGGAACTACAGGTGTGAGCCACCACAGCTGGCTAATTTTTCTTGATTTATCGTAGAGACGAGATCTCACCAAGTTGCCCAGGGTAGTCTTGAACCCCTAGGCTCAGGCAGTCCTCTCACCTCAGTCTACCAAAGTGCTGGGATTACAGGCATAAGCCATTATGCCCCACCAACAGTGTATTTTTACTCTCTATGAGGTACACAAGTAAACCAAGCCTTGGTAAATCTGTGCATTAGTGATGGACATCTGGATTGCATCTGAGTCTATCACACATAATGCTGTCATGACTACCGATACATGTCTCCTTATGCCTAGGTGCTAAATATCTAGAAGGATTGCTGGATCTTACAGTCTACAATTACTTCAATATTTCCAGGTTGCTTTTCAACATGCTGTACCTATTTGAATTCCCACCAGCAGGACATGTGTTCCTATTCCCCCATATTTTAACCAAGACTTACAACTTTTTTTTTTTTTTTTTTTGAGTCGGAATTTCACTGGTGCCCAGGCTGGAATGCAGTAGCATGCTCATGGTCACCACAGCCTCGACCTGCTGGGCTCAGGTGATCCAGCTGCCTCAACCTTCCAAGTAGCTGGAACCACAGGCATGTACCACCACACCCGGCTAATTTTTTTTATTTACTGTAGATACGAGGTCTCGCCATGTTGTCCAGGCTGGTCTCACACCCCTGGACTCAGGCAATCCTCTTGCCTCTGCCTCCTAAAGTGCCAGGATTACCGGCGTGAACCACTGCGCCTAGCTGTCTATAATCTTAAGGGTTGGCACCTGCGGCAGACCTTGACACAGGGGTAGAGTGCCCTCAGCAGAGAGCCTCCCTGGTTCTAGATATTCTTTCTGCATCTTCCTTACTTTATGCACATGGATTGACTTTTAAGCCCAAAGGCAGAATCTTATTACTATTGAATTTTTATTTTTCTTTCTTTCTTTTTTTTTTTTTTGTTGGAGTCTCACTCTGTCGCCCAAGCTGGAGTGCAGTGGCACACTCACGGCCACCACAGCCTTGACCTGCTGGGCTCAGGTGATCCTTCCACCTCAGCCTTTCAAGCAGCTGAAACTACAGGCGTACACCACCATGGCCGGCTAATTTTTTAATTTATTATAAAGACACAGTCTTGCCAAGTTGTTCAGGCTGGTCTCAAACCCCTGGGCTCAGGCAATTCTCTAGTCTCTGGCTCTCAAAGTGCTGGGATTACAGGTGTGAGCCACCATGACCAGCCAAGACTTACAACTTTCTAATATTTCGCAAAGATGTAAAGTGGTTTCTCACTACTTTCACTTATTTGCACTTTTTCTGATTACTACTGAGGCTTACCACCTTCCTATATTTAGCTACCTAGCTTCCCCCTTCTGTAAACTGCCTATTCAAATTATTTGCCCATACTTTTTCTATTGGGTTTCCTTTTGGTTATTTTTCCTTTCAGATTTAATGTTCCTTGTATATTCTAGAATCTCAATATTAATCTCTCATTTCTTTTAGATGTTGCATCTTTTCCCTGTCTGTTAGCATCTGTTAACTTTATCTATGATGTGCCTCATTGAATGAAGCCTTTCATAATGAGTTGCTCGGATTCATTCATTTATTTTCCCTCTATGCTTCGTGCTCTTAGGATCTTCTATTTTAAAAATTCAAGGTAAGCCCGGGTGCAGTGGCTCACACCTATAATCCCAGCACTTTGGGAGGCCTAGGTGAGAGGACTGCTTGATCCTATGCATTTGAGACCAACCTGGGCAACTTGGTGAGAGCCCCACCTCTACAATAAATAAAAAAGTTAGCCGGGCATGGTGATGTGTGCCTGTAATTCCAGCTACTTGGAAGACTGAGGCGGAGGATCACCTGAGCCCAGCAGGTCAAGGCTGCAGTGGCCATGAGTGTGCCACTGCACT
>NW_007113127.1:0-1033 GCF_000164805.1 Carlito syrichta
CCCGCGCGCCGGGGAAGAGACGTCACCCGCACGAGCCGGCTTTCGCGTGGGGTCCGGGACCTTGCGGGGAGTCCCGAGCCACGGGCCCTCCTGTCACGTTCCTTTCCGGTGGGTGGGTGGGAGAACCAGTCATTCGTGCGGAGTTCTTCCAAGCGGCTTACACGGGGAATCTGGGGCCTGGGGCTACTTCTGTGCCTCCCCACCCCCAAGAGGTGCTGTCTCGCCATTTCTAATCGCCGCGGACGACTTTTCCCGGGTTCCCTCGGGAGGCTCGGAAGTTTAGGGCGGGCTGTTTGGGTAACAGCCTCGTCCAGGTTCACGGAAGGCCCCGCGTTGGCAGCCCCCAAAGATACAGAGAGCCGGGACTCCGGGAGGGGCAGGTGTGTGTGTAAACATGCGCACCTGCGAGTGTCAATGCCTGGGGAGGGTCTACGTACAAACGGATGTATTCTGTGCATTTCTAATCCACGTGCCTGAGTGAGGGTGAGTGTGTTGGGCAGGGGGTCCAAGTGGGGAGTCTTGTATAGGTCTTGGCTAGGATAACCTCCCTCCCACCACCTCATCTTCACCTTGCGGGCAGGACCTTTCCGAGCTGGGGCTATAGACGTAGAAATATGTAGTCAGACGTGGTGGTGCGCGCCTGTCGTCCCAGCTACTCGGGGGGCGGAGGCGGAAAGATTGCTGAGCCCAGAAGTTGGAGGCTGCAGTGAGCTATGATCGCGCCAATGCACTGCAGCCTGGGCGACGGAGCGAGACCTTGCCTCTAAAAAGTAAATAAATACAAATAAAAGAACTGTGTACGTGGGAGCGCTCAGCTCAAAACCCAGGGCTTAGGGGGCTCGCAGGTCCGAGGCCCGGGGCTCTAGGCAGGCACCCCGGGGAGTGGAACCTGCGGGTGGGTTCCCCTCTGCCGCCTAGCCGAGCATCTGCCAGCCTCAGATCCAGGTGCGCAGGAGGAAGGCAGCGGCGGTGCCGCGCAGAGCCCCGCGCGCCCGCGAGGTGGCGCTATAGCCGCAGCGGCGCCCACCGGCCC
>NW_007113128.1:0-1031 GCF_000164805.1 Carlito syrichta
AAAAAAAAAAAAAAAATTAGCTAAGCATGGGGGGGAATGTGCCTGTAGTCTCAGATACTCAAGAATCTGAGGTGGGAGGATCTCTTGAGCCCAGGAGGTTGTGGCTGCAGTGATCTATGGTCTTGCCACTGCATGCCAGCCTGGACAACAGAGCAAGGCCCTGTGTAATAATAATACTAATTGCTGGCTACCACTGAGGCACAGATGTTGGCAAAGTAACTAAGTGCATTTACTGCTGTCTAAACCTTGTGGGCACCCTTGTCACTGGCTCCAAGTCCCAGGAATGACTCAAGGGCCCAGAATTCTTCATTCAGCCATGGGGGCACCAAGATTTAGCTTCCTTGAAAGTCAAGAGCACAGATGTCTGCAATACTGTCATTGTCAGCCTTCCATTGTCCCCACCAACTGTATCCAAAGGCCACACCTCCTTTTGGCTAAGTCTCCTCAGTGCACTAGGTTGCCCCTACATGGGAGGGTGTGAATCCTGCAGACCAAGCTGGGAGAGAAGTGCCCTGGGTCCTGCAGGCTGGGCTGTGGTGGATGGGGTAAGGGAAGGTGTGAAGCCCAGAGTCTAGCAACCAAAAAGACACGTGTCATTAAGCTGTGCAGGTTGTGACCCCTGGTATAGGTTCCTCACCTCCCCCGGTGCCCTCGACAAACTCTTGCTGAGGTCAGTCCTCTGGGACTGAAGATCGCACATTGGTTTTATTCTTCTTTCTCTTTCCTTTCTTTTCTTTTGTCAGAGTCTCACTCTGTCCCCAGGCTGGAGTACAGTGGCATGATCACAGTTACTGCTGTCTTGACCTCCTGGGTTCAGGAGATCCTTTCGCCTCAGCCTCCGGAGTTGCTGGGACTACAGGCGTGCCACCACGTCCAGCTGATTTTTTGATTTATTGTAGAGATGAGGTCTCGAACTCCTGGGCTCAAGCAATTCTCTCGCCTTGGCCTCCCAAAGTGCTGGAATTACAGGTGTGAGCTAACGTGCCCGGCCTAAATCTGCACCTTTTTTTTTTTTTTTTTTTTTTTTTGCC
>NW_007113129.1:0-1023 GCF_000164805.1 Carlito syrichta
AAATCTACACATTTATAACCAACTCATTTTTTTGATATAGGCACCAAGAACATTCACTGTGAAAAGCATAGTCTCTTCAATAAATGATGCTGGGAAAACTGAATGACCATATACAGAAAAATTAAACTAGATTCCTATCTCTCACTATGTACAAAAATCAAATAAAAATGGATTAAAAATTTAAGTCTAAGACCTAAAACTAAACTACTAGAAGAAAACATTGGCATAATGCTCCAGGACATTAGTCTTCGACAAGGATATTTTGTGTAAGAGCTAAAAAGTACAAGCAACAAAAGTAAAAATAGATAAATGGAAATGTGTGAAGCTAAAAAGTTTCTTGCACCACAAAGGAAGCAATCAATAAAGAGACAATTCATATAATGGAGAAAATATTTGCAAACTACTAACTATTAATCCCCTGATAAGGGATTAATAACCAGAATACAAAAGGACCTCAAACAACTCAATAACCAATAAAAAAAAAAAATCTAATTTAAAAATGGGCAAAAGATTTAAATAGCCATTTCTAAAAAGAAAGCATAAAAATGGCCAACAGGTATATGAAAAAATACTGGACATCATAATCATCAGACAAATGCAGCTAAAAACAACAATGAGATATAATCTTACCCCAGTTTGAATGGCTTTTATCAAAAAGATGGGGAATAACATTTGTTGGCAAGGATGTGGAGGAATGGGAAGCCTCATACACTGTTGGTGAGAATATATATTAGTAAGGCACTATGGAGAACAGTATGTAGGCTTCTCAAAACATGAAAAATAGAACTACCATATAATCCAGCAATTCCACTACTGGGTATACATCTGAAAGAAAAGAAAGAAATAAATAGATATCTGCACCCCAATATTTACTGCAGCACTATTCCCAATAGCCAAAATCTATCACCATACACAAAAATCAACTCTAGATGGCTCAAAGACCTAAACGTAAAACCTTAAACTCTAAGAATCTTAAGAAAATACAGAAGACGCCCTTATGGAAATTGGAACTGGCAACCAATT
>NW_007113130.1:0-1019 GCF_000164805.1 Carlito syrichta
GGATTGAAATCGAATAGGATGGAAAGGAATGGAGAGGAGTGGAATGAAAAGAGGATTGGAATGGAATGGAGAGTAATTGAATGGAATGGAGTGGAATGGAATGGAATGAAGAGGAATGGAATGGAATGGAATGGAGTGGAGTGGAATGGATTGGCGTGGATTGTAATGGAATGGAATGGAATGCAGTGGTATTGAATGGAATGGAGAGGAATGGAATGGATTGGATAGGAAGGGAACGGAAAGGAATAGAATGCAATGGAATGAAAAGGAATGGAGAGAAAAGGATTGGAGAGGAAATCAATGGAATTTAATGAAAGTGTCTGGAATGGAATGGAGTGGAATGGAATGGAGTGGAGTGGAAAGGATTGGAAAGGAAAGAAGGGATAGGAGATGATAAGAATTGAATGGAATGCATTGTAATGCTATGAATGCAATGGAATGAAGATGAGTGGAATGGAATGGAATGGGATGTAATAGAATGGAAAGGAATGGAGACAAATGAAATGGCGAGGTGTGGAATTGAGAGGAATAGAATGGAATGGAATGAAATGGAATGGAATGGAATGGAATGGAATGGAGCTGAATGCAATGGGATGGAGCACAATGCAGTGGAATGGAATGGAATGGATTGGAGAGCAAAGAAAAAGAATTAATAGGAATGGAATGGCACTGTATGGAATGGAGTGGAGGGGAGTGGAATGGACTAGAAAAGAATAGAGAGGAATCGAATGAAATGATGAGGATTGTAATGGAATGGAGTGGAATGGAATGGAATGGAGTGGAATGGAATGAATGGAATGGGATGGAATAGAGAGGAATGGAATGAAATGGAGAGAAATGGAATAAAATGTAATGAAATGGAATGGAGAGGAATGGAATGGAATGGAATGGAGAGGAATGGAATGGAATGTAGAGGAATGGAATGGAGTGGAATGGAGTGGAGAGGAATGGAATGGAGTGGAAAGGAATGGAATGGGATGAAGTGGAATGGAGTGGAATAGAAGGGAATTGATTGGAGA
>NW_007113131.1:0-1015 GCF_000164805.1 Carlito syrichta
CCACTTGCCTCAGCCTCCCAAAGTGCTGGGATTACAGGCTGAGTCACCGAGCCCGGCCTTTTTTCTCTTTTTAAAATAAGAGATGAGATCTTGCTATGTTGCCCAAGCTGGCCTCAAACTCCTGGGCTAAAGCCATCCTCCTGCCTCAACCTCCCAAGTACTTGGGACTACAAGCACGTGCCACCATGCCCAACCTAATCCTTTTCTTTTTGTTTGTTTAATACAGCTACTATAAAACACTAAATTACCTGAATGGCTTGTGTTTCACTTCCGTTAGACAATGCTGTTCCAGAATGTTCCTCCTTCGTTAGAACCAATCCTAAATTACACTGCCAGAATTTTCTGTTCTCTAAACTGTAAAGTTACATTGAATTTGAAGTGAGGGATAATTGCGTATTGTAGCTGAACAGAGTTTAATTTTGTTCCTCAGCGGTGAAGTTACATGACTCCAGTTATAATCATTTAATCCTCTCAAGGAAGAAGCAGTAATCATCAAGTATGCCAGTTATACTAGATACTAAAGTAACAAAAAGAGATAGCTTATTAGAGGCTATATGAGTATATGGACATATGTGTGGGCCATTTTCTCTCCAGACAAAAATGTCTTGTTCTAAAGAAAGGAAGTTTTAAAACACCCACATTGAATCATCTTATATTTTTTAAATGCCAAGATTGATAAAATTTTAGATTAAAAAACTGGGCTTATTAGGCTGTGAATTCTGATATTTTTTTCTTCAGAAACTTACAAGAAAAGTAAAATCCTTAAAAATGTAAAAAGGCCAGGCATGGTGACTCACACCTGTAATCCCAGCACTTTGGGAGGTTTGCCTGAGCCCAGGAGTTCGACACCAGCCTGGGCAACATAGCGAGATCTCGTCTCTACAGGCATGGTGCTGCACACCTATAGCCCCAGCTACTTGGGAGGCTGAAGTGGAAGGATCGCCTGAGCCCATGAGTATGCCACTGCACTCCAGCCTGGGCAATAGAGTGAGACTCTGACTCAAAAAAAAAAAAA
>NW_007113131.1:1644-4187 GCF_000164805.1 Carlito syrichta
ACCGCAGCCTCGACCTGCTGGGCTCCGGCGATCCTTCCGCCTCAGCCTTCCGAGTAGCCGGAACTACAGGCGCGCGCTACCACGCCCGGCTGATTTTTTGATGTATTGTAGAGATGAGGTCTCGCTGCCCAGGTGGGTCTCGAACCTGCGGGCTCAGGCAATCCACTCACCTCAGCCTCCCAAGGTGCGGGATTACAGGCTGAGCCACCGAGCCCGGCCAGTAAATCTTATGTTATGTAGATTTTACTACAATTTTTTAAATCACACACAAAAAAGCAATGGATTTATGTTGGTTTTCTTTTTTTCGAGTTGGAGTCTCACTCCGTCGCCCAGGTTGGAGTGCAGTGGCACAATCACGGCCACCCCAGTGTCGACCTGCTGGGCTCCAGTGATCGTTCCGCCTCAGCCTTCCAAGTAGCCAGAACCACAGGTGCGCGCTACCGTGCCCGGCTAATGTTTTTACTCATTGTAGAGACGGAGTCTCGCCAACTTGCCCAGGCTGGTCTCGAACTCTTGGCTCAAGTGAGTCTCCTGCCTTGGCCTCCCAAAGTGCTGGGAATACACACATGGGCTACCACGCTTGGCCTTTTTAATGAATTCATGAATACTTTAAATTTTTTGTTTGTCTTAAACCTAAATATCAATAGCTACAACGCACATAAACAAAAACTCATCCAGGACCTCGATAATTTTTAAGAGCATGAAAGAATCTGACACCAGTAAGTTTAAGGCGAACAGCTCTATGTAGAGCCGAGGTGTCTGAAGGCAGTGGTCAGGCTACCCCCACATCTCTCATGTCCCAACTCCCAACCACATCTCTGGAAGGGTCTGCAAACTCTCAAGAACTAAATGCAAAATTGTATTTAGAAGAGTTTCCTCTGGCCGAAGTAGACAGACGCTCTCTAGTGGGAATGGAAGGTATTGCTAGACAGCGCCCCTTTTCTCGACTGATTAATTTCGTAGGGCCCACCGAAATTGTAGAGCGCAGGCGCAGATGGTTGCCTGCAAGAAGAACTTTCTTTTGGCTGGGTGGAGAGACTCATGCCTGACATCCTACCACTTTGGGAGGCCGAGGCGAGAGGATTGCCTGAACCCAGGGGTCCGAGACCAGCGTGGGCAACTTGGCGAGACCTGTCTCTCCAATAAATCAAAAAATTAGCCAGGCATGGTGGCGCGTGTCTGTAGTTCCAGCTACTTGAAAGGTTGAGGCGGAAGGATTGCCTGAGCCCAGCAGGTCCAGGCCGCAGTGGCTTTGAGCGTGCCCCTGCACTCCAGCCTGGGCAACAGAGTAAGATTCAGACTCAAAAAACACCCCAGAACTTTATTTCAGCATATAAACGCTAAAGTCTGCACCACACTTTCTCACATGCACATCCTCACACACACACAGATCTACAGTCATGCTCACACGTACACACCACACACAGACTCAATTAGAGCGCATACAATCACATCTTCATTGTCACACAGACACACATAATCACACACACACACACGCAGACCCACACACTCCCACCTATACACAGGGACCCACAAATGCACTCACAGATGTTGCCATATGCAAACACACAGACACACTCACACAGCCATAAACACACTCAGTCACACACACACTTGTGCAGACGCACCCAACCCTAAAAATAGCAGATCATCTTAACAAAGGGGACTCAGTCAATGAAAGTCATTTGCTATTTTTATAAAACTGTAATGGCAAATTAGTTCTTTCCCAAAGCCATTAAATAAATGTGGAACAAATAATTAAGATGACTTGAGGTTGGGCAGCATGCCAGATTTCAGGTCCATAATCCCTTAGCTAAAGTCCCCAGGGGCAGATGCATTTCAGAACACAGAACTGAGGCCAGGCGTGGTGGCTCACGCCTGTCATCCCAACACTTTGGGAGGCAAAGTGAGAGGATCGCCTGAGTCCAGGGGTCTGAGACCAGCCTGGGCAATTTGACGAGACCTCGTCTCTACAATAAATCAAAAAATTAGCTGGGCATGTTGGTGTGCCCCTGTGGCCCCAGCTACTTGGAAGGCTTAGGCGGGAGGATTGCCTGAGCCCAGCAGGTCGAGGCTGTGGTGGCCGTGAGCAGCATGCCCCTGCACTCCAGCCTGGGCGACAGAGTGAGACTCTGACAAAAACAAAAAAACATACAAACCAGAATTGGTCTCATTTTAGAAAGGCGATTCTGAGCAAAATACTATTATGTAACACTCTCAGGGGTCTGAGGCGGGCACCACTTTCTCTCCCATCAGACGCCAATATTTGGGCGGCAACATAAGGGAATAGTCACACTACATAAGGTAAACAGTCTAAATAGCTCACATCAGTTGACTTGTCCCCATGAGAATCGGGGGCAAAATCCCCCTCCAAAAAGCGCTTGTGGCTGTCAGAGCTCTTTTGGCGTTCGGAATCTCGGACACAGGATTCGCTGAGCAGGGCTCTGACGTGGGCATCCCCATACCCTCCAGCTCTAATCGCAAACGTGACAAGTCTGCAGACTTGGGGTCGGCGAGCCCCGGGGTCCGGGGAAGCCGCGGGC
>NW_007113131.1:4207-6217 GCF_000164805.1 Carlito syrichta
AGCCGCCTGGGGCGAGGCCGGCTCTGCAGGCAGGGCGCGGCTGCTGAAGTCCCTGTCCCTCTCCGAGATCCTGGCCAGGGGAGGCCGAGGCAGGAGGATCGGTGGAGGGCAGGAGTTCGAGACCAGCCGGGGTAGCAAAGCGAGATGTTGTGTCTACGAAAAAATTTTTTTTTTTTACTTAGCCAGGCTTGGTGGTGCCCGCCTGTAGTCCCAGCTACTCGGGAGGCTAAGGCGGGAGGATCACTTGAGCTCAGAAGTGCAAGGTTACAGTGAGCTGTGATCGCACCACCGGGTGCCAAGACCACCCGGGCCCCCGTGGGCTTTCCCGGGAGAGGACGGAATTCAAGTCTCAGGCCAGCCCGTGGCCGCCGACACAGGATTCCTCTGAAGGGCGACCTTGGCTCAGGGACCCCCACCCCGACTTTCTCAGAACCGTGCTGCAGCCCGAGGCTCGGCCCCCAGGGCCCCTCCGTCGCTCTCTCCTGTCGCGGCTCAGCCCCACAGGACGTCTGAAGTTCACCCTGCCACACGCACACTCCTGCTCCTTCCAACCCTTCGCCCCTCCCAGCCCTCCCCCTCTGCAAACGTCCTGCACGGCCAGCCCGGTCTTGACATCTGCTTTCCAAAGGACCCGAACTGACAAAGTCCTCAGTGACAGTAACCACACAGAGGTTAAGAGCAGAGGCTCTGGGCTCAAACCGCCTGGCCCGCCAATCTTGGTTCCACCACTTGTTTGCTCTGTGACACGGCACAAGTTACCCCACCTCTCTGAGTTTGTTTCCACATCGGTAAATGAGGGCTGATCCCATTACCTGCCTCCTAACCTAGCCGTGAGGGTTGAATACGTCATGTGTTTGGCATAGGGTCTGGCTGCAGCATCACTCAGAAGCCTGTCCGTCTTCTGGAATTCTGGTGATGTGGCCCGACACCATTTCCTGTTGTGGAAGCCAGGTAGAGTGAGGCATTTCTGTGACTGGTAACCAAGGCCTTCCTGACTGATGTATTACCCCCAGCCACCCCCAAGTCAAGCTGCCTAACTCACAAGAGCAAATCGTAGAATTTGATGACGGTGCCTCCTCCAGGAAGCCCTCCCTGACCTCCAAGCTGAGTCCATCCCCACTCACTCTGAATCATCAGTGTCCGGGAACAGATCTGTCCTCCACTGGAATGTGAAACCCATGAAGGCAGGCATGGGGCTGCCGAGGTCACCTCATGCCCCCCCAGCACTGTCCCCCACAGGGCTGTGCTCAAAGCATCACCAGGGATCACCCGTGCTTGACACAGGCCTTACCTTGAATTTCCATAACCCTCTGCAAACATGGGACTCTTAATCCACCCCCAGCCCAATGGATAAGTAGACTGAGGCAAACAGAGCTTCTGGAACCCCTCACTCTTTTGTTTGAGTCAGGGTCTCACTCTGTTGCCCAGGCTGGAGTGCAGTGGCACAATCACAGCTCACCACAGTCTCAAACTCCCAGGTTCAAGCAATCCTTCCACCTTAGCCTCCCAAGTAGCTGGGACTACAGATGTGTGCCACCACACCTGGCTAATTTTTAGATTTTTTTGTAGAGATGAGGTCTCACTATGTTGCCCAGGCTGGTCTTGAACTTCTGGGCTCAGGCAATCCTCCCATCTCAGCCTCCAAAAGTGCTGGGATTACAGGCGTGCACCACTACGCCTGGCTGAGTATTTGGAACTCTTTTGAGACCTTACACCCATGAAGGATAGGAACTGATCTCTCCAAGTCAGCCTGGATTGTTAAAGGCGGGAAGCCAGCGGGAGGCTGAAGAGGGACTGTCACTTTTTATTTATTTGTTTGTTTTTTGGGGTTTTTTTTGAGTTGGAGTCTCACTCCGTCACCCAGACTGGAGTGCAATGGCTGCTCTCGGCCACCGCAGCCTCAACATGCCGGTCTCCAGCGATCCTTCTGCCTCAGCCTTCCAAGTAGCCGGAACTACAGGCGTGCGCCACCATGCCCGGCTAATTTTTGATTTATTGTAGAGATGAGGT
>NW_007113131.1:6569-8524 GCF_000164805.1 Carlito syrichta
GAGGTCTCTGCAAGTTGCCCAGGCGGGTCTCCAACCCACGGGCTCAGGCAATTCACTCACCTCAGCCTCCCAAAGCACGGGATTACAGGCTGAGCCACCGAGCCTGGCTTATAGTTTCATTTCTAAAGTTCACAGTGGCCAATAAACAGCTTCTGCACTAAAAAAATAAAAATAAAAAATAAAGTTCACAGTCACACCTTATTCATTTTTTTTTTTTTTTGAGTTGGAGTCTCACTCTGTCACCCAGACTGGAGTGCAGTGGCCACTCCTGGCCACCGCAGCCTCGACCTGCTGGGTTCCGGCGATCCTTCCTCCTCAGCCTTCCAAGTAGCTGGAACTACAGGTGCGCACTACCATGCCCGGCTTATTTTTTGATTTATTGTAGAGATGAGGTCTCGCCAAATTGCCCAGGCGGGTCTCCAAGCCGCAGGCTCAGGCAATCCACACACCTCAGCCTCCCAAAGACGCGGGATTACGACTGTCACTTTTAAATCAACATACTTTAGAATTTCTAGAAGGAGGTGGGGAGGGACAGAGGAGAGACATGAGAGAGAGAACATGATGCTTCTGGAGGAGTGAGGCCAGGAGAGATGAGGACAGGAAAGCACTAGACGTTCCCACCCTGAGGCCCCCCGGTCTCTGGTCTCAGCAAGGGTATCCCCAACCCCACGGGACACACCCCCAGCCTTGGCATCAGGCTTGACCGTCTCACAGCACACGGCCAATCCAGTCTTCAAATTATATACAGATTTTGGGCTGGACGCAGTGGCTCATGCCTGTAATCCCAACACTTTGGGAGGCTGAGGCAGGACGATTGCTTGAGCCCATGAGTTTGAAATCAGGCTGGGCGTGGTGGTGTGCACCTCTAGTCTCAGCTACTCAAGTGGCTGAGGCAGGAGGAGCACATGAGCCCAAGAGGTCGAGGCTGTGAGATGGTGAGGTGAGATGTGATCGTGCCACTGCTACTTCAGCCTGGGCAGCAGGGTGAGACCCTCCTTTAAAAAAAAATCAAAATGAGGCCGGGGGCGGCGGCTCACATCTGTAATCCCAGCACTTTGGGAGGTGGAGGCAAGAGGATTGCCTGAGCCTAGGGGTTCGAGATCAGTCGGGGCAACTTGGTGAGCTCTCATCTTTACAATGAATCAAAAACTCAGCCGGGCATGGTGGCGTGTGCCTGTAATTCAAGCTACTTGGAAGGCTGAGGTGGAAGGATGGCCTGAGCCCAGCAGGTCGAGGCTGCGGTGGCCGTGAGCGTGCCACTGCACTCCAGCCTGGGGACAGAGTGAGACTCCTACTAAAAAAAATACTACTAATAATAATGAGAATAAAATGATTAAAATGGTAACTTGATGCTATGTGTGTTTTATCATCCCCCCCGCCACACACACACACACACAGAGAGAGAGAGAGAGAGAGAGAGAGAGAGAGAGAGAGATTTTGACCAGCCATGTCTCCCCTCTTCCCCAGCCAACACCCTGGTCCAGCCACCAGTGTCCGTCACCTGACCCATAACAATGGCCTCGTCTTTGGGTTCCCAGCTTCCATCATCGCCCCCTGCAGGTCATTCTCCACATGGCAGCCAGTGGGTCTTATTTAAACCCTGAGTTCACCACCCTCCTCAGAAGTCTCCCATGGCTCCCATGTCGTTCAATGTAAAGGCCACCGTCCTCACCCTGGCCCATGAGGCCTTGCCCCATCTGCCCTGTTACCTCTCGCCTTGCCACCTCCTCCTACCCTCCCTCTCTCTCCCCTTGATCCAGCCACTCTGGCCTCAGCTGTTCCTCAAACCAACCGTGCACCCCCAGCCTCAGGGCCTTTGCACTTACTGTGTTCCCTCTGCCCCAGAGATCTCCCTGCCCCATCCTCACCTGCCTCAGGCTTCAACCCAGTCACCAGTTCCTCTGTCTCTCCCTGTCACTTTCTTTTTTTTTTTGAGTTGGAGTCTCACTCCGTCG
>NW_007113131.1:8645-12313 GCF_000164805.1 Carlito syrichta
TGCCCAGGCGGGTCTCGAACCCGCGGGCTCAGGAAATCCGCTCACCTCAGCCTCCCAAAGTGCTGGGATTACAGGCTGAGCCACCGAGCCTAGCTAGTTATTCATATTTCTGGTCTGTTTCCCCACTAATAGGTCGGTTCCCTCGACAGCAGGAATTTTTGCCTGTTTTATTCACTGCTGTGTCCTGGTGTTTAAAATAAGCCCTGTCGCTAGGCACAGTGGTTCACGCCTGTAATGCCAGCACTTGGGGAGACCCAGGGGGAGGATTACCTGAGCCCAGGGGTTCAAGACCAGCCTGAGCAATATGACGAGACCTCATCTTGACAATAAATCAAAAAATTAGTCAGGCATGGTGGCACATGCCTGTGGTTCCAGCTACTTGGAAGGCTGAGACGGAAGGATCACCAGCAGGTCGAGGCTGCGGTGGCCGTGAGCGTACCACTGCACTCCAGTCTGGGTGACAGAGTGAGACTCCGACTCAAATAAATAAATAAATAAAAAGCCCTGGCACACAATAAATGCTTTAAAATTTTTTGTTGGTCAGGTATGGTGGCTCACACCTGTAATCTCAGCATTTTGGGAAGCCAAGGTGAGAGGATCACTTAAGGCCAGGAGTTTGAGACCAGCCTGGACTGCGCACAGCAAGACCCCATTTCTTTTTATTATTTTTTTGAGTCGAAGTCTCACTCTGTCATCAGGCTGGAGAGCAGTGGTATGCTCACGGTCACCACAGCCTGGACCTGCCGGGCTCAGGTGACCCTTCCGCCTCAGTCTTCCAAGTAGCTGGAACTACAGGCACATACCACCATGCCCTGCTAATGTTCTGATTTATTGTAGAGATTAGGTCTCGCCAAGTTGCCCAGACTGGTCTTGAACCCATGGGCTCCAGCAATCCTCTCACTCCAGTTTCCCAAAGTGCTGGGATTATAGGCATGAGCCAACATACCCAGCAAGACCCCATTTCTTTAAAAAAAAAAATCAATTAGCTTGTCATGGTGGCGCACATCTGTAGTTCCAGCTACTCAGGAGGCTGAGGCAGGAGGATCATTTGAGCCCAGGAGGTCAAGGCTGTAGTGAGCTATGATCGCACCATTGCACTCCAGCCAGGGCAACAAAGTGAGACTCTGTCTCTAAAAATTAAAAAATAATGCTTAAACGAAGGATTAAGCCAGGCCCAGTGGCCCATGCCTGTACCCAACAGTTGGGGAGGCGGAGGCAAGAGGATTGCCTAAGTCCAGGAGTTCAAGATCAGCCTGGGCGACTTAGCGAGAACTCATCTCTACAATTAAAAATATTAGCCAGTGCCGGGCTTGGTGGCTCAGCCTGTAATCCCGCGCCTTTGGGAGGCTGAGGTGAGTGGATTGCCTGAGCCCGTGGGTTCGAGACCCGCCCGGGCAGTGAGACCTTATCTCTACAATAAATAAAAAAAAATCAGCCGGGCGTGGTAGTGCATGCCTGTAATTCCGGCTACTCGAAGGCTGAGGCGGAAGGATCGCCGGAGCCCAGCAGGTCGAGGCTGCGGTGGCCGGGAGCGGGCACTGCGCTCCAGTCTGGGCGACAGAGTGAGAAACCAACTCAAAAAAAAAAAAAAATCTTAGCCGGGCATGGAGGCACACACATTAGTTCCAGCTACCTGGAAGGCTGAAGTGGAAGGATCACCTAAGCCCAGCAAGTAGAGGCTGTGGTAGCCATGATTGTGCCTCTGCACTCCAGCCTGGGCAACAGAGAGAGAGAGAGAGAGAGAATGAGAGAGACAGAGAGAGAGAGAGAGAGAGAGAGAGAAGAAAGGAGGGAAGGTTGGTTGGTTAAGAGAGATGAAAAGAGAGAAAAACAGTCGGAGAAAAAGGAAGAGACAAAGAAAGGGGAGTCGGTCGGGAAGCTGGGACTAGGGAAAGGTGGGGAGGGGTAGAAAAGGGGGGCTAGGTCGGGAGAAGGTGTTGGGGTGATACGGGGCAGCGAAGTGGGGAGGAGGGAGACAGAGAGAGCTGCGAGCGGAGAGCAACAGAGATGAAACTGAGCTAGATACAAAGAGCAAGAGAGACAACAATGAGACACGGACTGACTCAGGGCACATGAAGATTGAGCTGTGGAGACACACGGAGAGGCCCCTCTCCAGCTCACCATGTCCAGGGCTTTGGGCTGACTTCATACCCCTTGGGGTCCAAGGGGGGCTACAACCCCTAAGGAACGGAGGTGGTGGAGAGAGAGCCCGTGTGACCCCGTCCTCAGGGCTTTAGGTCACTCGCTCATGTATTCCCCGGAGCAATCCTCTAAGTACCATTAGCACCTTCATTTTACCTCTCCTTTCTTTGTCTCTTCCTTTTTCTCTGACTGTTTTTCTCAATCTCTTTTTACCTCCGTCTCTTTTTTTTTTTGAGTCGGAGTCTCTCTCTGTCGCCCAGACTGGAGTGCAGCGGCCGCTCCCGGCCACCACAGCCTCGACCTGCTGGGCTCCGGCGATCCTTCCGCCTCAGCCTTCCAAGTAAATGGAACTACAGGCGCGCGCTACCACGCCCGGCTAATTTTTGATTTATTGTAGAGATGAGGTCTCGCTGCCCAGGCGGGTCTCGAACCCTCGGGCTCGGGCAATCCACTCACGTCAGCCTCCCAAAGGCGCGGGATTACAGGCTGAGCCACCGAGCCCGGCTTCTCTCTATCTTAACCAACCAGAGAGGCTGAGTGACCTGCCCAAAGTCACACAGGTCATGAGAGGAAGAGCTGGAACTTGAACCCGGGCCGCTGGCCCCCAGGTCCGTGGCTTCGACTCGTGGTCCCTGAAGTCATGGCCCCACCTATGCTGACTAGAGTCTGGCTTCCCAAATTCCTGTCCGCAGTCAACCCCTCAGGAGTCCGGGCGGGGGCCGGGCAGCAGCTGACGTTCCCTGTCCACACCCGCTGAGCTGTTTGTGAAAAGAGGTTCAGTCCTGGGAAAGCCTCCAGCTGGAAAGTGGAGGCTGGACAACCACCTTCTGTCCGCTGGATCCCAGGCCCTGCCCAGAGTCAGGCCTCAGTCTTCCGGGAGGGAATACGGACCCAGCGACCTCCGGCTCCTTCCCCAGGAGCTGGAGCTGAGCTTCTCAGCCTTGGTTTGCAAGCAGCCGCGCCGGCCAGAGAGGCTGCACGCATCTCTAGCGCCAGCACAGCGCTCGGATAGCTCGCTCTGCGCTCTGCGAGGCCGAGAGGCCGAAAAGTGCCGCCGCCCCCGCTCACCGCCCTCGTCTCTCCGACCTCAGGAAGAAGACGAGCACCGTTGCCTCCGGGCGGCAGACAGACCCTGGGTGATTTGGCCTCCCCCGGGAAAGCCCTCGGACTAACAGCAAGTCCCAGCAGCCCTGTTCCCGCCCGCATTCACCCCCCCGTGCGGGCAGACCTCCGCTTCTCGCCAGAAGGACACTCGCCCTGCCTCGAGCACACGGAAGTCCGGGAGCCCTCGCCCTGTCTGGCCTCCAAAGGCCCGGGCCGAGCTCTTCGCGCTGCTGCAACCCGAAACGGAAGGGGGTCGGCCCACAGCCCGCCCGGCGAAGGGGAGGCCAGGGCCGCGGCCCGAGGGCCCGCCCCTCACAAACCCGGGGAGCGGCGTCTCGGCAGGTACCAGGCCAGGCTCGGCGGGCGGGGCGGGGCTGCACTTTATTTGCAGGCGGACAGACGCGCGCGGAGACGCGGGGGGG
>NW_007113131.1:13031-14169 GCF_000164805.1 Carlito syrichta
TAGCCCCGCCCCCGGGCCCGCCCTCTCTCCAGGCTCTAGCCCCGCCCCTCAGCCGCAGCTCCAACGCTCTCTACAATTCGCCCTGTCTACTCCAGCATTCGAACCCCGGCTTTGCCCTCTATGCCCTCCAGCCTCAGCACCCTCTGGTTCGGGCTCCATCCCTCCTCCAGACTCCAGCAAGGCCTCGCGACCACGCGCTCCGCCGGTGGCGTCGCCCCACACCCGTGTTAGGGGTCCTCATCTAACCCGGCCCGCAGGAGCCTAGCCCAGCCCCGACATGCCACCCCCGCCCCGTCACAACTCCGCCTACCAGAAGCCCGTCCCCTGCGAGACCTGCCTCCCCGCCTCGCATTCGGCCGTCCTTTCGGGTGTCCTGAGGTCCACCCTCGCGTCCCGAGGTTCCAGCTCCGCCCCTTGCCCCAGTCGCGCCCCCCCCCCAGCTCCTCCCCACCACCCTCCATTTCTCCCTCTCCCTAGAGCCGTGGGGTCCAGGGTGGGCTCTGGGGAGGACAGAACACAGCCTGGGAATCCAGATCAACCCCCTCCTGACGCCCCCTCCCCATCAAGGCGGGGAAGCGCCAGTCCCCTCCCAGCAGCGTCTTCAGGAATTCAGGGAGGCCTGCGGGAGGGGGGAGGGAAGAGGTATCAGGGGGTGGAGGGAGGACGACCCCTGCCCCCCGCCTCTTCCGCCACGAAAGAGCCCGCCAAGCACAGCAGCCCAGCCTGCCCCGCCAGAGACACAGTTCGAGGTTAGCGGAAGCATTGCGTTTAATAGACACAGGGCGGACGCCGAGTGACTCAAGCCCTTCGGAAGTCGCCGGCCACGGGCCAGGCCCCGGATGGGAGCTCCTGGGGGCGGGAAGTTCGGCCCGGGCCTGGCTGCCAGCCCGTGGCCTCCACGGGAGGCCGCGATGTCTCCCCATCTGGGGGTCTGCACCGAGTGCTCACAAGATTCAGGCTACAGCCCTGGCCCCACCCGGCTCGCTGGCCGGGCTCCTCCCCCCTTACATTTAACCCCCTCCCGGCTGGAGTGCGGCAGAAGCAGAGGACAGAGGAGCGAGGCGGCGGGAGGTTAGTGCAGAGCGCGGAGGCCGCGGTCCGGCGGGCGCGGTCAGCGGGCGGCCCCCGGCGGCGGAGC
>NW_007113132.1:0-1008 GCF_000164805.1 Carlito syrichta
GGGGGGGGGCAGAAAAGAAGAGGGGAGAGGAGGAGGGAGGAGACCAGAACAGGCTGAGCAGCTGGGCTGGTGGGCGCTAACAACCACGGAGGTGGCGGGGGAAGGGAAGGAGGCCAGGATGGGTGAGTCTATCCCACAAGACCAGAGGGAGGGTCATGGCACTAGGACGGGGCAAGCGGTAGCATCAATCTTGGCTGCCCTGTTCCCACCAACCACCCTTTTTCAGCTGGGGAGACTGAGGCCCTGTGAAAGGAAGCAATTCTTCCCAGAGTGCATCACAAAGCCACGGAGGCTGCTGGGCTTCCTCGTGTTCACCAGCTCTGGAGGTTGGAAGGGCTTGGGTTCCCCCTTTGGAGCCGGGGGGTGGGGATGCCCACCGTGTCTCCCACCCCTACCTGGAAGAGAAACACTAAGGCAGGAGTGTCCTCTCAGGTCGGGGTCTTCTTTTTCACTCTCGATTTGGGGTTCATGTGCAGGTCTGTTGTGTGGGTACACTGCACGATGCTGAGGCTGGGCTTCCACTGAACCCCTCACCCAAGTAGCAAACATGGGTGGTGTTTCAGGCCCCCCCCCTTAGAAGTCCCCATCTGTTGTTCTATCTTTATGTCCTTATATCCCCAGTGTTTGGCTGCCACTTTTAAGTGAGAACACGTGGTATTCCGTTTTCTGTTTCTCCGTTAATTCACTTGGGAGAGTGGTCTCCAGCTACCTCCCTGTTGCTGCAAAGGACAGGATTTCCTTTTTGTTTACGACTGCGTAGTATTCCATGATACACGCTGGCCACATTTTCTTTATCCAGTCCACCCCTGATGGGCGCCGAGGTCAGGTTCTCAAGG
Organism: Carlito syrichta; assembly: GCF_000164805.1. Taxonomy (NCBI): domain Eukaryota; kingdom Metazoa; phylum Chordata; class Mammalia; order Primates; family Tarsiidae; genus Carlito; species Carlito syrichta. Next base: position 837 of record NW_007113132.1, read on the forward strand.
GCAGCTGAAGTTTTCTTCTTTGTGTCAGGGAGAACCCAGCCCAGGATCAGCCAGACACTACCCTCCCGTCCCAACACCGAGGCCGCAGTCAGACGGGTTCAGTGGCTACGCCCGCTTCACCTGACTGTTCTGCATGACCCCTCCCCACACGTCCACCGCGCCCCAGGCTTTA
>NW_007113133.1:0-1008 GCF_000164805.1 Carlito syrichta
AGAAAGAAAGAGAGAGAGAGAGAGAGAGAGAGAGAGAGAGAAAGAAAGAGAAAGAAAGAGAAAGAAAGAGAAAGAAAGAAAGAGAAAAAGTTAATATAACTGAAAACAAACAAACAGATATTCCCCTCTCAGATTTGGAGTTCGGATGGGACATAGATGGAAGCAGCTTTCTTCTTTTATTTTTTGAGTTGGAGTCTCACTCTGTCACCCAGGCTGGAGGGTAGTGGCACGCGCGGGCCACCACAGACTCCAAGTATGCCTTTCGTACCTGGCATTCCCAGGCAGCTAATGGGGAAGACAGAAGACTGTTAACTGCTGAGGGACTGCCTAGGAAACTTGCCCCTCTAATTGTAGGACTCACTCAAGCATCCCAGCCTGCAGTCCAGGTGTCACACAGCCTGGAGGCATTAGGAAATGTCAAAGCTGGAGCTTAAAAGGCAGCTCTTGGCCCCCACCCAGTTACTGAGTCACCGACCATCCCCCCTGAATATTCAGAGGAAGACATTCAACTTCTGCAGCGCGAGGGGCTGTAGAAAACAGGCCATGGCTACCACTCCAGGGACGCCTCATCTTACCTCTCAGTCAAGAGAATGAAACTCTCATGCGCCTTCAGAACTCATTGCATATAGGGAAAAAACCCTTCATATGAGCTTTTAAGTTCTCTGATCCTTTGCTCCGGTCTGAGCTCTAAGTTAAGGTCTATTACCCAAGCCTGCCCTGTCTGTGGGGACGGTCAGCCCCCAGGGGCATTTAAGGCTCCCCCTTCTCTCCCTCTTATCAGTTAAGGGGACACCTGTCAGGACAAGACTGGCAGCTCCATTTTACTCATATGCTGAGACACAAGAAAGACAAAATATCTGCCAACTTTCTTTTATTATTATTATTTTTTATTGTAAAGATGTGGGGTACAATTCAGGGTTAGGTATACAAACATGGATGATGCAGGTGCCCCTGTTGATGAGGTGTGCCCCTCCCTCCCCTGGCAGTTTCCCTCAACTGCCAATCCCA
>NW_007113134.1:0-1007 GCF_000164805.1 Carlito syrichta
CAGCTTGTTAGCCAGCTAGTTGAGTCAGCTGGCTTGCCTGTTAGCCAGTTAGTTGAGTCAGCTGGCTAGACAGTTAGGCAACTAGTTGAGACAGTTGTCTAGCTCATTAGCCAGCTAGTTGAGTCAGATGGCTAGCTCGTTACCCTACCAGTTTAGTCAGCTTATTAGCTCATTAGCCAGATAGTTGAGTCAGCTGTCTAGCTCATTATGTAACGAGTTAAGTCTGTGGGATAAGTCAGCTTGCTAGTTCGTTAGCTAATGAGTTAAGTCAGCTGGAGGCCCAACTGACTAGCTAGGTAGCTAACTAGTTAAGTCAGCTGGCTTGAGAGCTGGCTAGCTGGTTAAGTCAGCTAGTTAAGTCAGCTGGCTAATCTGCTGGATAGCTAGGTAGCAAACTAAATAATCAGCTGCCTTGTCAACTGCCTTGCTAGTTAAGTCAGCTAGTAAAGTCAGCTGGGTAGCCCACTGACTAGCTAGGTAGCTACCCAGTTAAGTCAGCTGACTAGCCAGCTACCTAGCTTGTTAAGTCAGCCAGATAAGTCAGCTGACTAGCCAGCTGGCTAGCTGGATAAGTCAACTAGTTTATTCAGCTGTCTAGCCAGCTGGCTAGGTAGGTAGCTAGCTAGTTAAGTTGGCTGGCTAGCCAGCTTGATAGCTTGTTAAGTCAGCTAGGTAAGTCAGTTGGCTAGCCAGCTGGCTAGATGGTTTGCTAATTACTTAAGTCAGCTGGCTAACCAGCTGGCTAGCTGATTAAGTCAGCTATTTATGTCAGCTGGCTAGCTAGTTAAGTCAGCTTGTTAAGTCATTTGGCTAGCCAGTTGCCTAGTTAGTTAAAAAGCTAGTTAAGTCAGAAGGTTAGCCAGCTGGCTAGCTAGTTATTTCAGCTAGATAAGTCAGCTGGTTAGCTAGGCAGCCAGTTATTTAAGCCTGCTAGTTATGTCAGCTAGCTAGCTAGTTAAGTCACCTAGGTAAGACAGCTGGCTACTTAGATAGCTAGCTAGGTAACA
>NW_007113135.1:0-995 GCF_000164805.1 Carlito syrichta
GGCGCCGTGAGGCCCGGGGGCCGCCCAGGGCGACGCCCCAGTGCCGTCCCCGCGTCCCGCTGCCTGCGACTAAAACCTAAGGAAAGTACTTATGGGGATTAAATTGGATACTGACTCCATTTAATTTTTCTCTGGGATATAAAAATACCAGTATTTGGAGAGGCTTGGTAAACTCCTGTACAGAACGGGGGCCGAGAACGCCTTTCTTTCACTAAGCCCGCCCTGTTGACAGGAACTCAGGGAAGGCGTGTCCTAATCCAGGCCTCACTGCGCCAGAGACCCCTCGGGCCTGGACGCCGGCCTGGGTACTGTACACGGTTCTCCTCAGTGGAGATTCCTGAGCCGTCTAGAACGAGGGGCGCGGGGAGAGGGGCAGCGGCTCTGGCTCTGTCAACGGGACTTCATCGTGCACGTCCGCAACCCGGACAAGACACAACAGCAGATACAAGATGGTCTCCATTTTGTCCGTGCCAAATTCTCATGTTACACAGGTTTCCCCTTTACTTTGTAAATAAACATTAATTTTTAAGTGTTTGTGTGCCTTACTGATCCAGTAAATAAAGTAACCATGTCTCAGGAGTCCCTAAGAAAATTGCTGGAAAAGCACTTTAGAGTCACCACAAATGTTTTTGTATTAAAAATTCTTAATCTTTTTGATGCTTATATACAAGTTACTTCTTGTGCTATAAATGTTGTGATCCACTGCTTGATGTCTTTCTTTTCTGGCTTTTTCTGGAAAAAATACACTAGAAGACGAGCGCGGTCCTGCTATTTTCTAATGAAGACGTTACTCACACTTAAATATCCAGTATTTATCCGAGTTACAAATCCCCACAGTAAAGTGCACCCACTTATAGACACGAGGTGGTGGGAACCCACTAGTGCAAGAAGGCCGGGTGGACGGCGCACGCCCTGCAGCGGCCGGCAGGCTGCAGTCTACGGCCTGCGGCCCCAGCGCAGGGCCAGTGGCCGGCGAGCGGCGCGCGGTTTCCCCG
>NW_007113135.1:1015-1545 GCF_000164805.1 Carlito syrichta
CCAGCAGCCAGGCAGGGGCCCGGCCAGAGTGCGGCCGGGGGGGTCTCCGCGCAGTCCGGGGACCGCTCCTGGGCGGGGCAGCCGCGGACCGGGCGGTGTGCCTGGGGCGCAGCCCGCCTCGGGCCCAGCGGGCTCGGGGCATCTCGCCAGAAGCCGCCCCTCGGCGACGTCCACGCCCGCTGGCCGTGGCGACGGGGCTGCGCCGACGGCCGGCGCCTCAGGGTCTGCCCCGGACGCCGACCGCGCTCTCCTGTGGATGCCGGCCGCGGACGCCCGGGAGGCGCCCGCAGCTTCTCCGTGGAGTCACAGGCCGCGCCCGGGAGCGCAGGCAACATGCGGCGTCCCCAGAAGCCGGGGCTTTTCCGACAGACACCGAGGGACCCTCCAACGTGTAACATCTCCTCATCGGTGTCGGAAGGGTACGAGGCGAAAGCCGGCAGGCCGAGCCCGGGCCCGGAGGGAGCCGCGAGCCACGGGGCTCCGGCCGTCTGTGCGTGTGGGGGACGAAGACGGAGCGCCGGCGCCCACCC
>NW_007113135.1:1676-4391 GCF_000164805.1 Carlito syrichta
GTCCTCGTGCGCCGGGGGCAGTGGAGGCCTGGGCCTGGGGCGGCCGCCGTTGCTTCCAGCACAGAGACGAATCCTGTCTGCCTGAGGCTTGGGGCGGGGCGTCTACTTGGCAGGTTTAGCTAGTGCAGGGGCGTTTCTGATCTCAGCTGCATGATCCCTTCAGAGGACACTTAACGCAGACGGGCCTGGCCCCAGCTGGACTTCTACTGCGGAGGCCCCCTTCCCGGAGCCCTCCGCTGACAAGAGAAGAGTGACTCCTCCTAACAGAGAATGGCTGCGCTTCTGTTTGGTTTCAGTTGTCTGGGTTGTCTGTTTGAATTTATTTTTGAGCTGGGGTCTCACTCTGTCACCCAGGCTGGAGTGCAGTGGCACACTCATGGCCACCCCAGCGCCGACCTGCCGGGCTCCGGCGATCCTTCCGCCTCAGCCTCTCAAGTAGCCAGAACTACAGGCGTGCGCTACCATGTCTGGGCTTTTTTTTTTTTTTTTGATTTATCGCAGAGACGAGGTCTTGCCAAATTGCCCAGGCTGGTCTCAAATCTGCGGGCTCAGGCAATCTACTCGCCTCGGCCTTCCAGAGTGCTGGGATTACAGGCTGAGGCACCGAGCCGGCCAGACTGTTTGGTGTTAAGAGCTCATGAGCAGCCAGGCCAGGCCCGTGCTCGGCTTTGGTTTCAGTGTTCTTGCCATCCACTCAGTAGTGGCCTCAGTCACTCAAAGGCCAGGTCAGCACTCGGCTGCGAGGCCTGGAAGGTGTGTGGAGTGACCCGATCGGATACTGCTGTCTATCCCAGCCCAACCCGGACTGGAAAACAGGGCTGGGAGGGGCCTTTCCTCACCCGGACACACTCTTTGCTATGTTTGACCTTAAAGTATCACACCCCTTAGTACTTCTCCAAAAAGCAAGGCAACAACTCCTGTAACAACAGACCCTGAAACTACAGATATGGAAACAGAACAGATGACAGCTGGCCCAGAAAGCAGTGGCCTGGGTGGGAACTCAGAATCAGTCTTACCATCCCAAGATAAGCCAGTTTGGTTCTGAAAGAGTCAATTTCTTTACGGCGCCATCTGCGTTTATGAGGAGGCCAGCAGAACAAACTTGACTCTAGGGGAAACTCCGACCCACAGATGATCGCACCGGCCAGCCAGCGGGATGACCTGGGACCCGGCCAGCAGCCTTCGTCCAGACAGGTTTCTATGCCCCTTCACTGAGAACCCAGAACCATTTTTTCTTTCTCTTTCTGCCCTCTGTTATTTCCCTTTTTCTTTCTCTCTCTATGCCCTCTCCCACCCCTGGAAAATCAGTAGCTTTTAGTCGTTAATCGTTGGCTAAAAATCTGGAGAATAACTCTTAGTGCATTCTTTAAAAATACCCACAATTCTCATCTAATTTCCTGACTGAAATATTTAAAGGGCTGGCAGTTTTCTAAATCTTCCTAAAATGACTCTTGGAAAAATCAAGGTAGTGACATTTCAAATAACTATATTGGGGTTTCCTTCCAACTTAGCAGACGTGTCTTCTTTCTGGCCCTTTCACCCCAATGGGAAGACTGGCAATAACCCTCCTGAATGTTCTAGACCCAGTGCCGACAGGGTGCTGGGTCTGGGGAGAGACCATGGCACCCGGATGCACTGGGGCGGGCTATAGGGATGACACCGGCAGAGTACAGAGGAAAAGGGCGCCACGCCCCTTCCAGAGTTCAGAGGAGAAAACCAACGAGAACACCTTATTTTTCTAAAAAAGGAAAAAGACATGTACACAACAGGAACATCAGTGAAAGCGATTGTCTCCTGGAAAAGCTGACCAGCGGTCTGACCGCCCTGGCTGAAGCACACGGCTCGAAGACCTCCTGCGTCTGAAGAGGGAGCCCGGGTGGCTGGCACGGACGAGGCCCGGAGTCCCGGCGCGGGCCAGAGTCCTGGTCGGCTGCATGCAAAGGACTCGGCATGGGGCTGCCACCTCTGAACACCACAGAAACGACATGAGAAATTAAGCCAGAAAACTCCTTCAGATGTGAAAACCAGGCCTGAAGAAGGGCAGTGGGAACACACGGGCTCACGCCCACACACGCCGCTCAGACATTAGACTCCACAAACGGTCTCTTTGGTTTGATAGGGGACGTCTGCCCTTGCCGCGAGTCTCGGGACAGCTGCCTGTACAGGTTGTCCTGGTATGCCTGAGCCACGGGGAGGGTCCGCGCCACCTTCACGTCGGGGTAGGAGGCGGCCTGGCTGACTCGCTCCAAGAGGTCTCCACGAGAGCCGTTGGCCAGCATCCCGTGGGGGCTGTAGCACTCATCCTCCAGCAGGTGGCCGTTCTGGGCGTTGTTGGTCTTGTTGTAGAAGGCGATGTTGCTGATGGCGGACGGCGGGCTGCCCGGGGACGTGGGACTGAGGACGGCGTCCACGGATGACACTGCCCAGGCCCGACTCTGCTGGTGGAGATGGGGGTACTGCTGGGTCCGGGCGGTCTTGTCTATGATCCCCATGAACGGTGTGGTCCTGGATCGGGTGGGCTCGCTGGGGTAGCCTCCCTGGGTGGGAGACACGGGCGACAGCTCGTCACACGCCCGCTCGTAGGCTGGCTTCAGCGGGATCTCCATCTGCTGGACGGAGGCGGCCGGCCGGAAGGTGGGCGTCAGGCTGGAGGTGGACGAGAGGCTGGTGCTGGAGGGCGAGAAGCGGAGGCCCACGCTCTGCGAGTGCAGCAGC
>NW_007113135.1:5234-141954 GCF_000164805.1 Carlito syrichta
CGGGGGGCCGGGGAGGGCGGCGGGCTCGGGAGCGCAGGCAGCCCCTGGCCGGGCCGGGCCTCCGTCTGGAGGCCGACGGACATGTTCTCCATGTCCTGCTCCAGAAACGCCTCCTCGAGCATGTCCTGCACCGAGTACGCGTCCTCCTGCTGCGGCGCCAGCTCCGCTTCCTCCGGCAGCTGCGGTGGTGGCGGCTGCGTCTGCCTGCACTCCTCTTCCACTCTCAGCAGCAGCCTCTGGATCTCGCGGTTGTTCGGGCAGAGCTTGCTGGCCTCGTTCAGGTCCTCCAGAGCTGCGGCAAACTGCCTGCTTGACAGAGCGTGAACAAGGAGCCCGAGTTATTCTGAACCTGTGGGTATCACCCGGGCTGAGTGCACTGCCACGATTTCAGAGAAAGGGTGGCATCTGGGGGTCTGGGTGTTGGGTGTGGTGTGATTTGTGCGGAAGCAAACAGGTAGGCTGTCATTCGAGAAAAGTCCAGAATGACTCCCTAGCCTGTTCAGCCTCCGTCCCCCTTCGGGCCTCCCTGGGAACTGGGGAGAAGAGCCCACATCAGTGCAGCCGGGCCCTTCAGGAAGTTCTCCTAGTGCTCAAATGCCCACCAGGTGGCACAAGGGCTGGGTGGGGTTGTCATTCACAGGGTCACTGTCAAGGAGCTTAGGAACAGAACAGTAACTGCAGTATTCAAAGATCTTGCTGACTCAGAACACGTTTTTCTTGTCGTTCTCAATATTTTGGCTCCAAATTCAGGACTGCTCTGTGTGAGGCAAGAGTCTTGTCCCCCACCTTGTCTACCCTCACCCCACAGGACTGCTACGACTCCATTTGTGCTATCACAGCATGGCAGGCATCAGGCTTGCTAACTGGGCACCTCAGGGCTGGGGCTGAGTGGATCCCCGGGAGACTCTAACTTGTGAGAGACGAGATGAACCGTCAGAGACGTTCCTGTCTTCCCTAGTAATATTGCCCGAAAAGGGGCAACTGGCCTTGTGGACGCCTGGAGGGAAAGAGAATCTGGCAGCTGAGCTTCAGTGGGTTAGGAACAAGATTACTGCTACCACTGTCACAGCCTCAGCCTGGGTGTGGTCTGCAGGTCATAGCAGTGAACCCCCAGCCACTCTTTTCCACGCAGCCCGGGAGATGGGAGTGGGGTGGGGGACAGGGGGCTTGGCAGGAGTCAGTGAGAACAGTGACAAGGCACAAAGTCACCAGGGCAGGACTTAGGTCCTGCTGGAAGCCTTCCTGCCCAGTGGCCACTGACAGCAAGCAGGCGGGAGGGGGCGGGCAGCACCTCTCCTGGGCCTCTCAGCCCGGCAGCAAGGACCCCCTGACTCCGTGGGTGTGGGCTGTGGGGTGATGGCTTGAGTGAGGTGGCGGCCTGCTGCCGCTGGACTGAGGAAGGCCCCGGAACCAGGGATGCCCCAAACCCTACAGAAAGAGGCCCTGGGATGCCAGGTGGCCCAGCCCACTCCTCCCTCTGAGGGCGCTGCGGGCTGGGAGGGGTCTACAAAAGTCATCACTGTCTCCTATGCCACCTGCTTTGGGGGCTGAGCGCAACTGAGAGACTGCAGAGGCTTCTTGGAAGAAGGTGCCATTCTCCAACAAAAAATACTCTTTCTCCCAAAGTAAAGCATTCTTGGCCTCGATAGCCCAGAAGATCTGCTGAACCTTAGCCGAGGACCGTGTTATCGGGGCGTCCCCAAAGCTCTGCCCATGTGTCCTCAGGGACAGACACCCATGAGCACGGGACTGGCTGCCCACGCTGCCTCAGTAGCAGTTTCAGAGGGGGTCTCTTTCTCCTCACCTGCTGCTGCGCTTTGCCCTTGCTCTCGCATAGTAAGCTTCGTAAGATTTCGGTTTCAGCTCCAGGGCCTTAGTAGCAAATTCCTCCGCCATTCCAAAATCCTGTCATTATAATAGGTGCGCAAATGAGTCACGGAAGAGATATGAGAAACAGACCACTTGGGAATAAAACAAACCATCTGTCCATCTGTTTTGACGTTTGCGGGGGATGCCTGGGTTCTGCACGTGCCTGACACGCTTCCACGTATGCAGCTCACAGTCCGCAAGTTCCCTCTGCCTTTGCCCGGGAGGCCCTTGTGACCACTTACAGGCCTCTGCCTCCCGGAGTGTAAACATCCTTTGAGAGTCCCTCTCTCTGCCTTTCTAATAATGTTCTCTCCAGCCCAGAAGCCAAAAGCCACCTCTCCACAGGGAGGTTTCTGAAGTGGAAAGCATGAACAACTGCTGAGACCCACGCATGTCGGGGGTCAACACACATGCACCGACCCCTGCTGGTGGCCCATGTCCCTCTCCTGTGTCCTCTGGCTGCACCCACAAGACCTTGGCTCTCTCAAGGAATGTACAGACATGCGTCCTGACACAGGGGATGGCATCAGAGTGAGCAAATGCCACCCTGGCTGGAGACTCAGGCTTGACTGCATGGCCTGCTCCCCCTCTGAGCGTGCCTGCCTGTTCTCATCCCCACGTGTTCCAGACACAAGATTCGGCAAGACAGAGCACTGGAGAGCACCACACAGCTCCTGGTATGCTGGAGATGCTCAATGGACTGAGATTCCTCTCTGTCTCACAGAGGCTTCTCTGGCCTGTTCCGTCTCGCAAGCTGGTGGCTTATTTAGGAAACGATGATGAAACACAGTAAAGTGGGAGGATCCTGGCTGTGGCTGGGCCTGTGCTGTCACTGGAGGAACATGGGTTCTGCACAGTCTGTCCTCATGCCGAGTCTGTGGTGTTGAATGCCTCCTCAAACGCTAAGCTAGCCAGGACGGCTTTCCCTTCTTTTAAGGCCAAAGCTGTGGTGCAGCACGGTGGCCTCTGTTACTCTCATGACGCATAAGTAGACGATAAAACCTTGGGCAGAACAAAGGCCCTGGGGCATAAGTTCATAACAGTGAACGGGAAATTTTCTACTGAAGAAGACAGGCGCCATCTGGGGCTTGGTCCAGTGCTAGTCCAAGGGAGGTGGCCACTAACTGCTTCTGGACAAATGTGGGGCTGGAGGGACTTCTTATGTGGCTTTTCTCCTTCCCTACTCTGTTTCCAACCTTAACCTTTTGCCTTTTCCTTTGGGACCATCATGAGTTCTGGAAGTATTAGAGAACGTTAAGACGTAGATTATTTGTTGGGGAAAGCAGGTCTGCAGACTGGCAGCAACTTCTGAGCACCATCTCTCACCCGCACTGGCTGGTGCCCTGGGAGACCTCGGTGCTGTCTCCTGTTTTCCAGGAGAAACCACAGGCTGAGAACCTTGCTGCTTGTCCCCAGACCGACCCTCCTCCCTCCCCAATGAACCTCTTCCGGGCGTCCATTCCCCGGGTCCTCTGAGATGCCCAGTGAACCTCAGGGCTCCTTTCCCTGTTGGGCTGTGGAGCCTGGAAGGGTTTCACACACACAAATCATCTTTCTGGAAGACCCTTTGCCACTGGAACGTAAACCCTGCTTCTGTGCAGCTGAGGCCTGTATTGGTCTCATCCCTGTCTTGGATTCTATCTCTGAAGGAACTGTGGGACCTCCAGCTGGTGGGCGTCAGATTCCTGACATGATCTTAAGCGATTCCGATGGCCTGAGAGAGCACCAGGTGAGAGAGCACAGACTGAGGGAGCACCAGCTGAGGGCTGAGAGCACCAGCTGAGACTGTATCTGCGAGGCAGGCAGGAAGGACTTAGGACTATGAGGGGATAACAGAGGGCCAGGGAGAGTTCTAAGTTTCCTTCCAGGACAGGAAGCGATATGGTCCGCTGGAACAAAAGGATGAGAAAAGAAGTGAAAAGTTCAAGAAGAGTCTTGGGAATTGAACCTTGAAGTCCATGGTTTTCAGTCCCTCCTCAAACGAGCTGGGAAACACCAGAGAGGCAGGGAGTGACTAGAGACTGTATTTAACTGCAGCTGACATTCTGGAGACCGCTTTGCTCACTGATTCCCCCAAACCAGAAAGCGGGCTTGGAGGCATGGGGAGATGGTGCTCTCCTTGCTCTCAGTGGGAACTGGGAAATTCAGAAAGCTCTCAAGGGCTCACAGCACCAACTCTGTTACAGCCTGAGAGACAGATTGTACTGAGACTTGCTTCCTTCCATCTTGCAAATGTCAGTGCTCTGCGAAGGACAGCCGAATTCCAGGTGGGGCAGAGGAGGATTCCAGGGCCTGGCCACAGCAGAGAATGCCATGGGCCACTAGCCCCCAGGACGGCAGCACACTGGTAGCACTGCGTGGGAGGGACTTACGTTCATCTTCCTGCGGCATCGAGACAGGTTGAGGAGGAGAGACACCTTCAGCTCCCGGAAGGTTTTCAAGTCCTCGCCAAAGCCTTCCCTCGGGAACTTCTTCAGGGCATACTGGTAACGCTGGGCAGCCTCCTTGACTTTGCCTTTCTAGGAGAGCACAAGATGGCGGAACACCCATTGGTCGGCTGAGTGGCTGGGCGCCTGGCCCCTCCGCCCTTCCTCCGTGCAGTGCTTGCTACTGAGGGTCGCCCTCCCGAACTCCAGCCTAGGGGAGCGCAGCAGAGTCTAGCCTTTTCTAAAGTAAGCTTGCCTGGTGGGAGAGGCATGGTGAGGGGAGGCCAAGATGCAAGCCGGGGAGCCCAGCCCCAGTGAGGGAAGGCCCTGGAGCCTCGCTCCTCATGGGCATTCCAAGGGGATTGCCTTGCTCGTGTCAAAGTTCATTTTTCTGGAGCCGATCTCCCTGGCACACACATAACTTCCAAGTCCCAAGCCCCGCAAAGTTGGGAGCTCTTCCTTCATTTCTGGCTTGCCTGAGGCTCCATTTGCCAGCCCTCTAGAAGGTGTTCTCTGCCTCACATGGTGACGAAATTAGGCTAGCTACTGCTTCCCTAGTCTCGCGGCATGAAGCAGTGCTAACCAGTGGTCCCTGCTTTTGGAAGAGCCTGGGTGGGATGGGAACAGAGAAGTGAAGCTTAGAATCTGTGATTCCATCAGACTCTATAAAAAGGATTTTCCAAAGTAAAGTGAATCCAAAGTAGGGATCTGGCCGCAGTGGCCTGCAACTTTTTTCCTTTTTTTTTTTTTGAGATGGAGTCTCACTCTGCCGCCCAGGCTGGAGTGCAGTGGCACAGTCACGGCCAGCCCAGCATCGACCTGCTGGGCTCCGGTGATAATTCTGCCTCAACCTTCCAAGTAGCTGGAACTACAGGTGTGTGCTACCATGCCCGGCTAATTTTTGATTTATTACAGAGATGAGGTCTCGCCAAGTTGCCCAGCTGGTCTCAAACCCACAGGCTCAGGCAATCCACTTGCCTCGGCCTCCCAAAGCGCGGGATTACAGGCTGAGCCACCGAGCCCGGCCGGCTTGGAATTTCTCTTACGTCGTGTATCTGAAAACCTGTGAGCTGAGCCCAGAAGGATGTGGGAGGCATCTCCCACTCCTTTAGCTGACCCTCATGCGCTCAACTCCTTCACGTACAGCTGCAGCGCCACAGGGCTCCCCATCTCTTCTTTTTCCCTCAGCATCTTTCACTAGGGAGAGATCTGAAGTCTTCCCAGGCAGAATTCTGAGGAACCAGAACAGCTCTGCCTCTTTTCACAAGGAGACAGGACTCCTTGCTTGGAATACCAGAAGTTATACCATAACCAGGGCTTAGATTGCTGAGAGCAGTGTCATCCTGAAGTCCATAAATGTGACACCCAGAGTAATGTGGACCTCTTTTGGTCACGTGACATCAGGGTTGGGCCAGGGCACGGGCTTCCTGAAAGCCTGAGGATCCTAGATTCCTAGGACTCTCACTCGAAAGGTACTTGGAAGACAGAGCTCTGCCCCCAGGAACCTGCACACTCCTGACACTAGGGGCACATGATCTCATCTTTTACTCCTGGGGACAGACACATCAGTGGTATCTGCTGTCAAAAACTGGGTTGGATTTGTAGTCACCTTCAGAAGAAGATAATCCAACCAATCTCAACACAAGGAGATAATTTTGGCACGGAACGTTCCGAAGGAACTTCCTGAGGCCACAGGAGTCCATCTGTGCTTGGAATGGCGCCCTCAGCTTGAGTCTTGAGTTCCAGTCAAAGACTCCTTGCTTTTGTTGTTCAGTGAATGACTTCAAACAAGCCTCACCATAGCTATCTGTCTTGGCTTCCTTATCTGATTCAAGGGTGCTGGCGAGCTATCACTACTACGGATGCCAACATTTCTGCACGTATCAACTGTGAAGGCCAAGATCGCCCGACCGCAAGCAGCTGCGCGGCATCACTTCATGTTCGCGTGTCCCGTGAGCTTCAGGATCCCACTTAGTGGAGTGCAGGCCACAGCCAAAGCCACTGCTGGTGAGCAGCTGGAAGCCGAGGCAGAGGTTCCGGGCGCAAAGCAAGACCCGGGAGAGCCGCTGGGGCAGCGGCGCTCTCCCGCCGCCCTCCAACGCAGGAAGCGGACCGCCAGGACTCCGGAGGCCCGTGGGGGGAAGACGGCCGGGGCCGCCCCGGCCTGCCCTCACCTTGTAGAACACGTCCCCCTCCTCCATCAGCTTGCTCAGCAGGATGATCATGATGTCTGGCTTGGAGGTGGCCATCGCCCACGTGGCGGGACCTGCAGTGTACAGGATGCATGATGGGTAAAGAACTCAGGAGGGAGGCAGGAGCTGGGTGAGGACAACAGCCTGGGGAACTTCTGCTGAGAGAACAACTTGCTCCACAACGATCGCCTCATTGCTGGGCGGGGAGTAGTTCAGGGACTCCCACGGCCCAGAAGCTGCGTGGGATCTGTATTCACCTTAAAGCAAGAGTATCTGAACTGCCTAAGCCTGCATCACGGAGGGCAGCAAAGCCTGGGCGCTGCATGTGGGCAGACACGGCTTAGTTAGGAATTATTTTAAATTAAGGACATTGGGAAAAAGGGTTCACATTAAACATGACCATAGGATTTAATCCAGAAAAGCTAATTTATTTTGGTTCTGGGGCTCAAAACCCCGGAAGTTTAGTCTCTTAATTTGAAATATGTACTTTACAGAAGGGAAACCACTGAAAACTCGAATGGCTCCCTTGTTCATAAGTCAGGAGCTGGACTCCCTGGGATTCGGAGTGAATCAGGCGCCCCGTTCGAATGTCAGACGTGGAACAAACCAACATTGAGGAAGACTTTACCAAAGAAAGAAAAGGTTAAACTGGTTAGTTTACAGATGCCTGAATTATTTACCAGCTAAGTCTTCAGGGTTAGTTATTAAAAGTTCAAGTTATTCTCTACAACAGTCATTTTAAAAGATCTTCTTTTAAGGTGATGAAAATTAAAAGATTAGAGGTGTAGGGAACTCATGCAGGCTAAACCAAAGAGAAGGCAAAGCTGACCAAGCCATCAGACCACGCCTGATGCTGACAGCGGTGAAATATACCTCGTGGGCGACTCGGTAACGTCTGACAACCTTCAAAGAAAGGAGAAAACAAAAAGTTGTAGGAGAAGGAAAAAAAAATGGATGAAGGTGAAAAAAAAAAGAAGGAGAAAGCAGCAGTGAGAGGCAGGCAGCAAAAAGCCAGCGCACAGCAACCCCTGTCTACAAGTCTGAGGGGAGGGAGCAGCGGGGACGGGCAGCAGGGGCTTGAGAGGCACAGCACACACGGAGCAGGGAGCAGAGGCCCAGGCGGTGCGGGTCGGGACGCTTGCGTGGGCTGGCACGGAGGCGGAGCTGAGATGTGCCTAAGGCTAGAGCAGCCTCCTGGCAAGGCTACGGGGCTGCAGCAGAGGGCCGTGTGAGTCTGGACACCAGGTGCTGTCTACCACAGTCAGGTGGCGCTTTCTCTGGGCAGGAGCCTCTCTGTTCCCTTGGACAATCATCGAGCCAGGGCAGGGGGGAACTACGTATGCTCACACCAACACCCAGGGCTGCCAGACCGCTGGCCCAGCCTGGCCGCTGGGCACAGACGGCTGCGCCCTCTCCCTCGCCTACCTATCTTGGCTCCTTTCTTGAGAAGAGTGACGACCACAGAGGTGTTCCGGCACCCCACCGCCCTGTCCAGGGGGCGCATCCCGCTGTAGTCGACGTGCTCGATCATGGCCCCGTGATCCACCAGGAACTGCACCTAGGGCACGGATCAGATGCGCAGTCAGCATGGGCGGCAGCTCAGCACTGCTGGGCCGCGAGCTCTGTGGCTGCCGCCCTTTCTGACCGCAGGGCTGAACTCGGCTGGGCAGCCTGGGTGCTCAGGCCTGAGTTACAGCTCGGTCTCTAGCGACACCTCAGATATTCCTGCTCTCCAGCAAAGACAGATTTGAGAACTCCGAAGCAGGAACCATCCACACACGGGCTCTGGGTGGCGAGCGGGCCCTGACCCTCCCCCCAAGGCGTGTCTTGAGCACTCACCACTTCAGCATCACCATAGAAAGCAGCCAGATCCAGGGGGGTGCGGCCGTTCTTGTCCGCATGGTCGGTGGCAGCCCCGCTGTCCACCAGAGAACGTACGACCGAGAGGTGGCCCTTCAGGCATGCCCAGCTGAGGGCCGTCAGCCCCTCCTTGTCCATCAGAGCAATGGAGGCACCTGCAAAGGCAAGCGCCATGGGGCTGAGGAGTGCGGCCACGCACGGCAGGGGAGGCATGGTGATGGCACACATGCTGCCCGCTGCGGGGCTGGCCTGCTTCCCTGTGAAACCTGGGCCTCGCCTATAGGTGAGGTCTCAGTAAAACTGAAAGTACGGACCCCTCAAGCTGCTGCCAGAGCAGACTGGGCATTCAGGTTCCTCTGCACTCTGCTCCGATGACTCGCCCGATGTTCACGGGCCTTGGGCTCATGCTGCTGCCTCTGGAGCAGCCCGCGGGTTCCCTGCTCCCCTCCCTGTGGCCACGCTGCTCCCTGTGGGACAACTTCTCTCTTCCCAGGACTTGCCTCTGGTCTGCCTCCAAGAAGCTTCTTCCAGGGCACTGCTATCTCATTTTGTTTTATTTTGAGTTGGAGTCTCACTCCATGCCCCAGGCTGGAGTGCAGTGGCATGCTCACGGCCACCCCAGTGTCGACCTGCTGGGCTCAGGCAATCCTTCTGCCTCAGTCTTCCAAGTAGCCAGAACTACAGGCACCTTCTACCACGCCCAGCTAATTTTTGATTTATTGTAGAGACGAGGTCTTGCCAAGTTGCCCGAGATGGTCTTGAACCCGTGGGCTCAGGCAATCCACTAGCCTTGGTCTCTCAAAGTGCTGGGATTACAGGCTGAGCCACCAAGCCTGGCTGCTACCTCATTTTAAATCTGCTTGATGTATGCCAACTATTCTGTTATTTGCTGGCTTCTGTGTATCCCACTTGCATGTAACAAATCCTCAAACAATGTTTTTTGAGCTGAGTGGAAGTCTTCCATTTATGAGAGCGTCACCTCCTTGGGAGTCGCATAAACCAGCAGCCTGGGACATGTTAACCACTGATGACAATGCCATGCCACTTTCCCTCTCCATAGAAAGAGGGGAGATGAACACACGGGAGGACACTGAGTTCAGACCACAAACAAGTTCAGAGAGTCATTTAGGAAAGCTGAACTCACAGAAACGCAGGATAAAATGGTGGTCACTAGAGGCTAGGTAATAGGGGAAATGGGGAGATGTTGGTCACAAAGTCCAGTCAGACAGTAAGTTCAAAAGGTCTACTACACATCATGGCAACTGCAGTCAGCAAGAATGCATGGTGTACTTGGAAAGTGCTAAGATGGTAGATTCCAAGTGTTCCCACTACACCCAGAGAAAATGGGGAGTAACACACATGCTACGTGGCTTGATTCATCCAGCCCACAATGCACAGACATGCAGGGAGAGCTTCCCTAATCTGAACTGCTCCAATATCCAGAACCTTTTGAGTGCTGCCATGATGCTCAAAGGAAACACTCACTGGGTGTTTTGGCTTTTTGGATTGGAAATGCTCAGCTGACAAACATGACACGAACATTCCCAAATCTGAAAATACCTAAAATCCTAAACACTTCTAGTCCCAAACATTGTTTGGGTCAGAGATACTCAACTTGCATCAAAACATTATGCTGTACACCATCAGCACAGTCACAAGCTGCCCGGTGGCATTTTGGTCTACAATGGATTGAGTCGATGACAGTAGTCCTGCAGAATCATAACACTGTATTTTTACTGAAACTCTTCTAGGTTTGGGTATATTTAGATACACAAATGCTTACTGCTGTATCACAACTGCCTGCAGTGTTCAGTACAGCCACACGCAGTACGGCTTGTTGCCCAGGAGCAATAGGCTTTGCCACACAGCCGGGATGGTGGTAGGTTCTATCACTCATGTTTGTGACGTTCGCAAATGACAAAAATCACCTGAGGATGCAATTCTCAGAACATACCCCTGTCGTGAAGTAACACATGACCATCTATACAATTTTTACTTGTTAATTAAAAAAAAATGAAAGAAATTCAGAGTTTGCCAAAATTATTCAGCTTCTTCGATAATCTCATTGCCAACCTTTTATATTCTGTATCTGTTTCCCTTCAATATTTCTATCTTCGTTTGTAAGAATCAAGTATATTTGACATGCTGTTTTCTAATCAGTCTAAAATGCAATATATGTTTGGTTCTTGAGACCTAGACTGTAAGCTCTTTGATGGCAAGGGGCCATCATTTCCTTGCTGTTTTTTTTTTTTGAGTCGGAGTTACCTAGGCTGGAATGCAGTGGCACGCTCACGGCCACCACAGAATCAGCCCGCTGGGCTAAGTTTATCCTTTTGCCTTAGCCTTCCAAGTAGCTGGGACTACAGGTGTGTGGTCACCATGCCCGGCTAATTTTTTGATTTATTGTAGAGATAAGGACTCGCCAAGTTGCCCAGGCTGGTCTTGAACCTCTGGGCTCAGGTAATCCTCTTGCCTTGACCTTCCAAAGTTCTGGGATGATAGGCGTGAGCCGCCATGCCCGATTTCCTTGTTGGTTTGAAGAGGGCCTGAGACTAATCATTTTACACAGCCAGGCATGTCACACCTTCTAACTGAACTACAGATCAATGTCCTGCACACGGGACGCTTGGTGCCTCCTCAGCCAGACAGGATGCGCATGGCAGCGTGAGCTTGAGGACGAGCCCCAGTCAGCACCAGGGAGTACTCAGTAGTCATCTGGCCTAACAACTCTGTGGCCCCAGAGCTCAGCAGACTCTGTGGCTTCCCACAGCCACATGGAAAGCCAGAAGCCCTTATGAGAGCCATTCAGGCCCCAGGTTTTCTTTCCATGATGGTCAAAATGGTGACTCTAGCATGGAATAAGTCTGAATTTGGGAGTGAATCCCAGGACTCAGATGCAGCACGTGAAAGTTCCCTGGACAGTCTCCAGTGGTGGAAAAGCGGAAGGATACGGTTTTGGATGCCTATTACGGATAACGTGATCTTCCAAAGGTGGAGAAAGCTGGAATTTCAGAAACAACAAGGAAACGCATGTGAAGCCAGTCCATAATATGTTCACTATGTCTAAAATGCAGCCTGCAACCTTCTCTCTTCCTTCCCAAGCAGTCGATGGCCCCCCACTCCCCCCGCCCACCTTGCGACTCGAGCCACCTTCAGCACCCCTAGCCTTCCTTTCCCTGCATGCAGTTGGTCTGGATGTTCGGAGCATCCTCCGTACAGCCTCTGGGCTCTCTTCTGAAAGCTGCTGCCCTGGACTCACGAGTCTCACCATTCCAGTCCAGTGGCCTCCAAATGACCTCCTGGCTCACTCGAATTCCTTGATCCAGTCTGCTATGCACACTCCTGCCAGAGTGTTGTTGTTTTTTTTTTTTGAGTTGGAGTCACCCTCTGTCGCCCAGCCTGGAGGGCAGTGGCACGCTCATGGCCACCCCAGCCTCGGCCTGCTGGACTCCGGTGATCCTTCCGCCTCAGCCTTCCAAGCAGTCAGAACTACGGGCATGCGCTACCACGCCCGGCTGATTTTCGATTTATCATAGAGACGAGGTCTCGCCACGTTGCCCGGGTGGGTCTCGAACCGCAGGCTCAGGCAATCCACTCGCCTAGGCCTCCCAAAGGGCTGGGATGACGGGCTTCCCTTCTTAAAACTCACAAAAGGTTCCTCCCCTTCAGGATTCAGTCCAAATTTTTCTTGTTCCTTTTCTGAGATGGGGTTTCACTATATTGCCCCGGCTGGCTGGTTTCCCACTCCAGGCCTCATGCGGTCCTCCTGCCTCGGCCTCCCAAGTGCTGGGCTCACGCTGGGTGGCCACGGGCCATTGCCCCTTCCCCCTTCTGTCCACATGCCGTTCCGGTTTTGCTGTCCAGCTTCCTCCTGCGCTCAGTAGATGCCTGCAGGCTCCCCCGACCTCCCTGGGCTCTCGCCAGCGGCGCTGCCCTTCCCCCCGTAGAGCATCTGGTCCCACTCCAACCCAAAGTCTGTCGGTTCCAACCCGAGGCACAGCCCAGCAGAGCACACAGGAATCTCTGCTTCCGAGGGACTCATCTTCGTCTCGCCCCTTCCTCGCCAGGCTACGACCCTCCGAGGGCACAGAGTGTGGCTTATCCATTAAGACAAACATCAAAAGCACTCATAGTTCCCAGCACAGCGTTCGGCAAACAATACAGGCTAAACGCGCATCGGCAGAATTTGCTGATTTAGTGAAAGCCTCTCCCTAAATGTGACAAAGATAGAACGGCCCAAGCCGGGCTCGGTGGCTCAGCCTGGAATCCCGCGCCTTTGGGAGGCTGAGGTGAGCGGACGGCCTGAGCCCACGGGTTCAAGACCTGCCTGGGCGGCGAGACCTCATCTCTACAATCCATCAAAAAATCAGCCAGGCGTGGTAGCATGCGCCTGTAGTTCCAGCTACTCGGAAGGCTGAGGCGGAAGGATCGCCAGAGCCCAGTGGGTTGAGGCTGCAGTGGCCGCTCGCGGCCACTGCACTCCAGTCTGGGCAACAGAGTGAGACTCCAACTCAAAAAAAAAAAAAAAAAAAAATAGAACAGTCCAGTCCAAGAATCAGAAAGCCTTCACGGGCAGGGAGAACAGGAGTCTGGGGCCGGCGTCCTCTGAGCTGCTACAAGCCTGTGGTAGACACGGTAGGACTACAAGGCTACCGAGGCTGGAGAGTCTGCCTTTTCCAGGGGCCCAGCCTCTCGTGAAACATCGACTCCGGCCACAACTTATCTTGAGAACACAGGCCTACCCTTCCCCCTCCTCCCTTCCCAAGAAGAACTGAGCTGGAGCTCACGCAGCTGGAACTGGTTGGGAGTGAGTATGTGGAGGCGAGAGCCACTGTGCAGTCTGGAAGGGCTACTCTCTGGTTCTGAGCCAGCCTGGGGCCTGAGGCTGTGTCGGAATCCCTACTTGAAGAACGCCGTGACAGGCCTAGCAGGTCTTGCACTGGGCTGCATTTTCAAACCCTAACGGAAACTGCGTTTTCCTAATTCGGCTAGTCTCAGCTGCTCAGGCCTGGCCACACGCCCTCAGGAGGCTGGTTTCCCTGAAGGAAAGTGCACGTGCTTGTGGTGGCAATCACAGACACGCAGACCCAGTTTACCAACAGTGAAGGCAGATGCCATGGAGTCCCGGTGGCTTCAGTCACAAATGCACTTCCTCTTGCTTCACGCACACGTTCAAGCTCCACCAGATGGCACCGTGGGACCAGCGGCCACCTGAGCCCCGGAAGGCCCCTATCTCGACTGTTTCGCATAGGTGACTGAGGCCACAGCGACCCACAGGAGCCTAAAGTGCCTTATCATGGTGTGCACACCACCTTTTTTTGAGTCGGAGTCTCGGTCTGTTCCCCAGGCTGGCATGCAGCGACACGCTCCCGGCCACCGCAGCCTCGACCTGCTGGGCTCTGGCGATGCTTCCACCTCAGCCTTCCAAGTGGCCGGACCCACAGGCTCGTGCCACCATGTGCGACTGGCTGACTCTCTGGCGTACTGCAGAGACAAGGTCTCGTCATGAGCTCAGGTAGGCCTCTCGCCTCAGCCTCCCAAGTGCTGGATGACAGGCGTGAGCCGCTGCGCCCCGCTCATACGACCTCCTGTAAGGTCCCACTGTCAGGAAGAGTCTTAAGTGTCGTCAGCCTCCTTCGGAGTCGAGGAAAGCACTAGCTGTGCAGGCTTACAAAGGAACTGACAAAGTGAAAGTCAAGACAATTCCTGGAAAGCGAACACTTATTGAGGGCACACTTAAAACCCAGAGTTTGGAGACTGCTGATTTGAATGAGAGTTTGGAACACGTTAACTGAGTCGGGCTTGGTAACTCGGCCTGTAACCCACCGCTTTGGGAGGCTGAGGTGAGTGGACCGCCTGAGCCCGCGGGTTCGAGACCCGCCTGGGCAGCTTGGCGAGACCTCAGTTCTACAATCAATCAAAAAACTAGCCAGGCTCGGTGGCTCAGACTGTCATCCTGCGCTTTGGGAGGCTGAGGTGAGTGGACTGCCTAAGCCTGGGCAACTTGGCGAGACCTCAGCTCTACAATCAATCAAAACGAGCCGGGTGTGGTAGCGTGCGCCTGTAGTTCCAGCCACTTGGAAGGCCGGGGTGGAAGGATCGTTGGAGCCCAGCAGGTTGAGGCTGCGGTGGCTGGGAGCGTGCCACTGCACTCCGGTCTGGGTGACAGAGTGAGACTCCAACTCAAAAAAACAAAAACGAAAACAAAAACAAACAAAAAGAATATGTTAATTTGATTAAAATCCCCCAAGTTATAAGGAAATGGAGAATGTCAGAGTTAGAAGGGTTCCGCTGCATGTAAGAGGAGACAGTCTTTCCTTTCTAATCAACTGGATTAATAATATCTGTTCTTAGTGTCTCCTGGACACCACTGGAAATCTCGAGTTCACCTAGTCACCATGGGCACTGGCCAGCCAGCGCCAGCATCCAAGACTGACCTTGGGCAAGCAGAAAGTCCACAGTGCCCAGATGGCCTTCGGAAGCAGCCATCATCAGGGGAGTGCGGCCCTGCTTGTCTGCCATGTTGACATCAGCTCCGTGGGTGAGTAAGAGATCAACGATCTGCAACACACAGAAACAGGCCCGATCAGCCCCATGACTGCGGAGGAGACACGTGAACACTACCCCTCACAAGACCTGAGCTCCTGTGGTCCAGGTGGGCTCCTCACGTGAAGCTTTCCGCCACAAGGACCCTGGTGAGTAGCATGCGATTCTCTCAGGGACCGCCAGATGAAAAGGCCCCCCCCCCGCCACCAGGTAAAGGATAACTGAGAGGAGACAGTCCCGTGGTGGAAGCGCCCACATCTCTGCCCACATCAGCGCCTTTTTACTGCCCTCTAGTGGCTGCAAAGCGGTCTGCAGTTAAGACTGACCACTGACCACCATCCAGTGCTGCCTCTTAGCACTTCTCTTCAGCGCTGTCTGGGGTCTACAGTCTTTTTTCTAGCCAAGTGTTTCTGAAGATTATTATCAGTATGCTTTCTTCTCCACCCTAGGTGTACAAATTAGCATTTATCCAGAAGCCAAACAGCTAGAAAGACTGCATGCCTAGAATTTGCATACACTGCCTTTTCTGGCGGCAAGCCGGAGACATCTGCGAGTCAGGGGCCAGCAGGGGCCCACTGATAAAGGAGCCTCTCTGGGAACCTGTGGATGCCGTGAAGCGTGAGAAGGAGGCCAGTCCACAGCACAGTGTGACCCTGAGGGTAGTTTTTGGTCATCTTTTCAGTGAAAGGGGATCTGAATAGCAAACGCCCAGGTCCCCTAGCCTCGCCGCAACCCGCATGGTGCTTGCGACCGTTTTGTTCTCAGCATCAGAAGGCCCTGGAATCATTCCTGCTAGAGGGCCCGAAGTGGCTGCCCTGCTTACCTGCCAGTGGCCCTGACGGACAGTGCTGAGCAGCGGCACGGCCCCTCGGCGGTTTGGCTGAGCCACTGCTGCCCCTTGTTCCAACAGCAGACGGCACACCTCCAGTTTGCCTCTTCCGGCCGCAGCTGTCAGGGCTGAGGGCAGAGAACAAAGGCTGTGGTGATTCCAGCCCCTCCAGGCCTCGATGTTCAGCGTGGCAGTACACTTGGGTTGGACTCGCATCACTGTTACTTCACCTCCAAGAATAACCACCTTAGTCGCTTTCCATAAAGGCCATTTTTAAAGAAAATAATAAAAACACATTCAAATTGGCTCATAATATCTGGGGACAGTTAAAGTAATAAATCTACTAAAAAATCACCTTTGATCAAACTCACTTGGTTTCATTTCCCCAAAGCAGACTCTCTTTTCTGCCTTGGCCCCCTCTCTTTTGATGCCTCTTCCTAGCTGCAAACCTTTACTCATTTGTGTGTGGGAGGAATCTAGAGGAAAGAGACTTTGCAGAGATATGGTCTTTTTTTGGAATTGGCTGGGAACCAACTCCTGACAACTTCTACTCCTGAGCTCTCAAATCTAGGGAACCACAGGTAGGAACTGCAGTCAAAGGGCTTGGGCCACTTTTAATTCTTTGTCTTCATTAGTTGAGACAGACGTTTCTGGTACATGTGCAACCATTTCTTACATGAGAATCAGAATTGTTCAGGGTAACAATCTTGAAGATGAGGAAAAAGGGTGTGACAAAGGCTATTTTCTTTTCAACATAAAATAATGTAGTCAAGATCAACCCGGGCAACTTGGTGAGACCTCAACTCTACAATAAATAAAAAAATTAGCTGGGCGTGGTGGCGCATGCCTGTAGTCACAGCTACTTGGAAGGCTGAGGCAGAAGGATCACCTGAGCCCAGCAGATCGAGGTTGTGGTGGCCGTAAGTATGCCACTGTACTTCAACCTGGGTGACAGAGTGAGATTCCAACTCAAAAAAATAAAAAACAAAGCCAAAAAAACCCAGCTGTAGTGTGTGTGAAGGACACAGTAGGCGGGAACTTAACCCTTCTTCCTGCTGTGCTGCTGTTCACTGTTCATGACCTTTGATACAGTAGGGTATCTATGGATGCTTATTTCATCTTAAAAGTACCACTTCAACAGTAGAAAGAAGAATTTGAAGATATGAAGATATGAAGTCCATCTTTGAACAAGTATGTGCTTGTTTCATTTAACCAGGGGATCTGAGATACACAAGTTCATTGTCTTAAGGAATGAAGGGGGGGGGTAAGCAGGATGAAAAACATTGTTAAAACATGATAGCTGTTATGCTTAATTTTTTTTTTGAGTTGGAGTCTCCCTCTGTCATCCAAGCTGGAGTGCAGTGGCACCATCAAGGCCACCACAGCCTTGTCCTGTTGAGCTCAGGTGATCTTCCACCTCGCCTTCCAAGTAGCTGGAACTACAGGCGCAGCCACCACGCTTGGCTAATTTTTTTGATTTACTGTAGGATGAGGTCTTGCCAAGTTGCCCAGCCTGGTCTCAAAGCCCTGGGTTCAGGTAATCCTCTCACCTCCGCCTCCCAAAGTGCTGGGATTACAGGCATGAGCCACTGTGCCTGGTCAGTTATGCTTTATTTGAAAGAAAGAAGATAAATAATTTTTTCCAAGTTGACGTGGAAATGGACATGGGAGTTAGAGCCCTTCCTCTATCATGGCCAGCTATTCCAGTAACAAGTCAGGAAATGATGAGATGTGGCCGTGTAAATCCTGCAGTTTACATCTAAATGTTAAAATCTAATCTGAGAAGCAATGACAATGTAGATCAAATGGCCACTTGCATTCTTTTCCCTTGAAATGCAAATTATGGCATATTTGTCTTTGGGCTTGCCCGAATTTATCCATGACTGAGTCATATACAAAATCAAAATTACCTGTGATTTCCACAAAGAGAAATCTTCAAGTAATCCTTTCCTTCCACAAGGATAAGAATGGCTTGTGAAGGAAAATGTGACTTTTTTAGAAGATATATGTACTCTGAAACCAGATCTATCTATGGCTTGTATATTTTCATTTTCATTCTGGAACTATTGCCACTGGCATTTCTGCTCAGCTCCTCACAGGAGGGCAGTGCCTTGGTCCTATCTGAGGCGAAGGCCATTCCCAAGCCCTGAATGATGACTTGGATATTAATGGCCATAATCATTTTACTCAACAAAGAAGTTTTGTGCTTTGTTCTGTAAATGTAAGTGATCTTCCCTCTTTTTCAAGTTCATATTTCTAATAGTTCGGGAAAGAAAAAAAATCAATTCTGACCCAGAACACAAGAGTAGTTTAAGAATTTTACTGGGATAGGCTGGGCTCGGTGGCTCAGCCTGTAGTCCCAGCACTTTGGGAGGCCGGGGAGAAGTGGACTGCCTAAGCGCGAGGGTTCGAGACCAGCCTGGGCAACTTGGCAAGACCTTGTCTCTACAATAAATAAAAAATTAGCCAGGTGTGGTAGCGCATGCCTGTAGTTCTGGCTACTTGGAAGGCTGAGGTGCAAGGATCGCTGGAGCCCAGCAGGCCGATGCTGGGTTAGCCACTGCACTCCAGCCTGGGCGACGGAGTGAGACTCCAACTAAAACAACAACAACAACAACAACAACAAAGAGTTTGACTAGGACAGACACTTACTAGGAGCCACAAGAATCATCTTGTTGGTGCATAAAACAAACCATTTGGAAAATTTCTAACTCATGTTATGATGCTATTCAAAGTCGCTACTAGGTGACAATGTTGCTGCAAACTCCCCTATATGTGGATGACAAATATATTCTTTTTCACAGAAGGATTTATAGCACCCTGGAGAAAATATGGACCAGTATTTCAGTATTAAGCCTCACCTTAGCGATGCCAGTTCACAGAACACACTGGAGTGTCCGCAGCCAGTGCCCACGTGGATTGCTGCACTGCTCTGGCAGGCCTGTTTCTCCCACGGGGAGAACTTTCCACTTGGCCCTTTTCCTGGTTGTATTGTCTCTGTTGTTTAGGTTATGATGTCATTTGGCAGCAACCTTCAGCTGGACATGGTTATTAACACAGCTGCCAATTGCATCTCAGAACAATTCAACTATGTAAAATGGAATATGAACTTTTCTTTTTTTTTGAGTTGGAGTCTCACTCTGTCGCCCAGACTAGAGTGCAGTGGCCGCTCCCAGCCACCACGGCCTCGACCCGCTGGGCTCCGGTGATCCTTCCGCCTCAGCCTTTCCAGTAGCTGGAACTACAGATGCGCGCTACCACGACCGGCTAGTTTGATTTTATTGTAGAGATGAGGTCTCGCCAAGTTGCCCAGGTGGGTCTCGAACCCGTGGGCTCAGGCAATCCACTCACCTCAGCCTCCCAAAGCGCGGGATTACAGGCTGAGCCACCGAGCCCGGCTGAAACCTGTACTTTTCAAAATCCTAGAGCAACAAGTTACTTTGGCTGGATTTTGTGTGAGCCTTACCAAAAACTGTGTAAAACTTTTTAAAAAGAAAGGCGATTAAGGTAAAGCCAGTTCTGTAAAACACAAACCTGCAAACAAAGCAGTTAGGAATCAAATCTCTTCCTAAGAGACCTGTAACAGAATTTGCTCCCTGAGCATCTGATGAGATTATCTGACACAAATGGTCTGTTTTCAAAAGGAAAACAGTTTGAAGAGTTTGAAGAGGCAGACAGGATGTAGCTGAGTGTTGGGAAAACAGTCAGTCTGCCTGGATGGGATGCTGACACTAAAGAGAACTCAGAGAAGCAAATGACTCTTTCATCTGTTTCATCCTTGAAAGAGCTCAGCAGACAGGTCATGTAAGATTGAGGGGGTGGGGGCGTGGAGGGTTGCAGGGGAGACATAAACTGATCACTACTATCCAGAACAACATTAAACATTTGTTGAACTATTTGTCAGACATGTGAGTTCTCAAGGAACTCATGGTTGAGTAAGGAAAAAAGACAAATACATGAATACACAATGTGCAACACGACAGAGATACTCTTGGTATGGAGGTGGTACAGAAGTAGAGGCAAGTGTCAAAGGAGGCCTCCAGGAAGAGAGGTGCCGTGAGCCAGATGGTGAGAGGGGAACAGGAGACTGACGGTGGCGGTGGGGGGAGTGTGCAGAGGGCACCAGACAGTAGCAATATGCTCACTGTCACTGGAATTCCTGGGGAAGACAGGCCATACACGAGGCTGGAGATGCTGGCTGGTTTAATGCTACATTAACGACTTAATCCTACAAGTAGTAAGCGAAGGCCAGCAAGCAGGAAAGTGACATGAGCAAGACTATGGCTTAAAAAGATCACTGTGGCAGAAGTCTGGGGGCTGAGTCACAAAGGGTGAGAATTATCAGAAGGGAGCTGCAATAATCTAGGCAAAAGATGACACGGGCAGGAGGAAGGGCGTCTCCCTGGCTAGGTGAGCCCTAAGCGGCTTCTTGTGGGCCATGGGTTTCCAGGCTGGCCTCTAGGGTCTTGGTGTGTGCCCATCACATGAGGGAAAGGAGGGAGTGGTGAGCAACCTGTCACCTGATTTGCTCTTCTTCTGTGTTTTTCCCTAAGAAAACCCTGCAGGAAGGGAGGGTTGGCTAGATGGGGAGAACTGAATGTGAGGAGGTGGTGTGTGGAGGGCTGAAGAGGCTGGAAAAGAAGGATAAAAGCAACCAGGATATCCTGGTGATCTGCTTTTAGCAAAGCTGTAATATCTGTAAAACTACATCTCAATTAATATTTCATTATATGCTGAGATGTATTTCACTGATTCTAAGATTCACTTTTCTCCCCACATTTTAACAGCTCTTAAATTGGGATGCATACTACATTTGATATGATAATAAAGAATTGTATAGGCTTAATTGGCAGAAAGTTTTTGTTTTTGTAATGGCACAAAAATAACTGACATACAGTTTCTTACTGTTAACAGTATCCCAGATTTGACAGAGTAAGTCATACAGACTGAGTATCATGTTTCCCTTAGGTAAAGATTGTCACTTAGGTGTAGATATGAGACGCCCCATCAACTAGTCACAGACTGGTTTTATATGCAAAAAATATATTAAAATTTTTTTTTGGTAGCGAAAAGTACAGAGTTGAGTTATTTTCCTTTTGGATTCTCCGGACTATTAGCACCAGAGCCTTCTTTTAAACAAAACCTTTTCCCTCTTGTGTCCAAATATTTTTAAAAGACTAAAAGTTACCTGACAATGTGTCAATCCAAGCAGAAAATAATTGTGGTCTTTCTCTTTTTTATGTGGTCCTTACACAGTGGTTAGGAATACATATTTCTCCCCTACCTGCATTTGTGAACCAGGATGTTCCTTTCTCATCCTCACCAAGTGCTGTGTCGCAGAGTGGTATCTGATACAATTAAACATATACACTGTGAGTCAAGTTGCTGTCTTGGTGAGCAATGAAGGCTACGTAGCCCAGGCTGGTCTTGAACTCCTGGCCTCAAGTGATCCTCCTGTCTTAGCTCTGGGAATACTGGGATGAGCCACTGTGCTCAGCTTACATGCAAAGACATATATAAGCTTTTGCGATGAGAGAAAACATCACAATTCAGTGGGTCATTGTAAATTTTAGACGAGCAAGTGCTACATGTTAGAAAGGAATGTGTATGCTTAATAAACAACACTGTAGGTAGAAAAGTGAAGCAAAGTCCATTCTGTGCTAATGGTAAGTTGTAGGGTCATTTTCACATAGCAAAGACAACAATGTTTTCCAGAAATTTTTCTGAAATCAAATGACTTTTCACAGATCTAGTATTACAAATGCATTTCATTCTAGCTCATATTTAATAGCATTTTAATGTTTATAATAATGTAATTACTGCATATGTATATTGCACATATATATATATATAAATCAAGTTAATATGACACGGTTCTGATTTTAGGCAATTTGACATGAAGATTTTAAAAATCTTGACATACACATATGAAAATTAACGTAAAAAATCGACTGCCCGTTGTAAAACATGAAATACTTAAAAAATTCTGAGGCTGCAAACTTTATTCTATGTCTGTGAAATTCGTGTCAACAAGAAGCCCTCCTTAGATCAGAGCCTTCCTGAGCATTTTTAAGGCGTTTTCAAAGCTCAGCACTAGACTGTGTCTGGCTGTCACCACTACGACCACTCGCCTTGCAATTTCTAGCTCCTGTCACCTGGGGCCATGGCTCTCTTTGCTGCACTGGTGGTTACATGCCCATGGCCTTGGCAACGAGGCTTCTGTTGGAAGAACTGATGACCCCATGCTGGGGAAGGTTGTGCTGGTGGCTGACACCAACACGCACTTCTGCAGCTCTGGGTCGCATATGTACATCCCAGAGTTGCTGGTGTCCTGGCCAGCCCCTTCCCCTCAGCCTCTCATCTGGCTGGTCCCAGCTGCACACTTCCCTCCAGTCTGTCCAGGATGCTCAGGAGGCAGCTGCCTGGTATCTGCCCTCTTTGGCTCTCCCAGTGGGAGGGGCTGTTTGAGAAGCAAATTCCTGAACTTTGGACCATTCCACATGCTGCCACGCAGTCATGAAACCGACACAAGATTCTGTCGTGAGAAGGAGCCAATTCAATAGGAGTTCATACATTTTAAATGACTTTAAGAGTCTTCTCATATATATATTTTTTTGAGTTGGAGTCTCACTCCATCGCCCAGGATGGAGTGCAAGTGGCACACTCGTGGCCACCCCAGCATCGACCCGCTGGGCTCTGGCGATCCTTCTGCCAAAGGCTTCCAAGTAGCTGTAACTACAGGTGTGACCTACCACGCCTGGCTAATTTTTGATTTATTGTAGAGATGATATCTGGCCAAGTTGCCAGACTTGGCTAGTCTGGGCTAGTCTCGAACCTACGGGGTCCGAGAATCCACTTGCCTCAGTCTCCCAAAGAGCTGGGATTACAGGCTGAGCCACTGAGCCCAGCAAGTCTTCTCATACTTTAATAACATTCCTACCTCAACCAAAATGCACACCCTTCTTGTTTAGTACAATGTCCTCCCTAAATTGGCCGTGTCAATACTGGTCTGCCTCTCCTGGAAAACAGGACATGGATCTGTGGTTACGCTACGGTTTTCATTGCCCTGGACTCATAAAAGCACATCAAAGGCTACGAATGCGCCTTCAGATGCTCCCGTTGAGACTTGGAGGGA
The DNA here is from genome assembly GCF_000164805.1 of Carlito syrichta. Classification (NCBI taxonomy): domain Eukaryota; kingdom Metazoa; phylum Chordata; class Mammalia; order Primates; family Tarsiidae; genus Carlito; species Carlito syrichta. The sequence goes on from NW_007113135.1 coordinate 28,092, forward strand.
AGACAACACTCTTTCCTGCGAAGGCCACAAGGAAGAGGCTTCTGCTTGTGCAGCAAGTACTGAAATGCTGCCTTCCTGCACACCAGGACAGCAGAGTAACTCACAGTGTGTCAGGCTCATTGTGTCAGATACCACTCTGCCACACAGCACTTGGTGGAGCCAGAGGTGAGGATGAAAATGGAACATCCTGGTTCACAAGTGCAGGCGGGGGAGAAAGATGTATACTTAGCTACCATAAGGTCCATATGAACAAAGAGAAAGACCACAGTTATCTTCTGCTTGGATCTGGCATATTGTAAGGTAACTTTCAGTCTTTTAAAAATATTTGGCCACAAGAGGGGAAATATTTTGTTGAAAGAAGTCTCTGGGGCTAATAGTCTAGAGGCTCTAAAGGGAAAGAGGCTCGAACAGGAAAACTGCCTGACGCGTTCCTGTAGCTGAGTCAGTCTCCAACACAAACGCTGTGTGGCAGAAGATGGCAAGATGCGCGCCAGGGAAAACGTGGGCATGGGCCAGAGTCCACACCAGCAACACGCTCACGAGGGAAGAGAGTCGTGCCCAAGAGGTACCTGTCTCTCCCCAGAGGCTGTCGAAGCTGTTGATCTGTGCTCGCTCCACTTCCTCTTCATCTTTTTCTGGAAGATCAAGCAGGTAGGAGACAATCTGAAACAAGAAGCTGTGTCAGCTCAAACTTTAGGTGGAAAACTGTTATACTGACACTGGCCTGTGAGGTCTGGAAGATGCTTGGGTGATCCAAGTATCACCAAACCTCTTGCACGCAACAGGAATCAGAGCTGACTGTCCTAGTGAAGAGACTCAAAGCTGCCACAGCGAGCATCTGTCCTGGCAGACACAGGTCGCATGCTTCTCCAGAACACAGCTCACTCAACAGCATGTGATTTTAAACAATTACATTTTGCTCATATTTAAGTTAAAGAAGCAATCCTATTCTTTCAATAAAAAGACCAGAAAATAAATATGAGAAACTGAGGGCCTGTATTTCTTCTGCATAAAATGAGTATTTTCTTTTTTCCTCTCAGGAGCCTAAGGACTGTTCTGGAACTAGTCAAGGGAGAAAAACCCCTAACAACAAAGAAAAGTGACAGCTCTACTGCCAGGAATTTGACTGCGTGAGAGTCAGAAAACCTCCCATAGATAATAAAAATTTTGACGTTACTTAATGTTACCTGGGTGACATGCAGGCCAGCAGGCAGTGTGGCTGCGTGCTGTGCTCCCATGCATGGGACGGGGCAGGCTTGTAGAAGACCATGAAAGCTGATTGCTATTTTCAGGAATTTTGCAAGCCAGCTGTTTGCTAAAACCAATTAACTAAATAAATTATATTAAAAACAAAGACTAAAGAATGCTCAAGTCTCCTAACCTCCTACTATTTATCGACATCTTGCTATTGTCTAGCTGTGGCGGTCTTGACATTTCCTGTCTGCCTGGAGGATGTGAGTCACGGTGCGCTACTGCACAGCTCTCCTCCCCACCTGACTGTCCAGGGATGCCACGCACCTGGGGAGAGGGAAATGTTATAAAGGGGGCTTGATTTAGTGCTAGTGCTGAAAGAGGTTTCAGTCTAATGAGTATACTTTGCATCAGGATGAGAAATAGTTTATTGGGAAGTCAGCAAACTGGGATGCAACTCCATTGGTCAAATTATCGTGAGAAGCTGTGATCATAGGTTAGCTACGCGTACAGATCTGCCAAGAATCAACAATAACATTCCACTGAGAATACTGCCTGTTTCAGTTATTTCAGTTGTAAACTGTGTGCCACACATTCTTGGTATCAGTAAAGGTTACAATAAACTTAGGTACACATGTACCCAGACATACACATCCCTGTTCCACTCCAGGGCTATTGACAAACGTTTCCCAGCATACTACCAAGTCCGTGTATTTGCAACTACTATGACGACTAACATTAATAAACATAGCAATAAATAAGCAAACAGTAGAGTGTTACAATTCCCAAGCCTCCCTCATGACAACCTACGATAAGAGGGTTTCCGGGTTCCCCTTTCCTGATGGGAAGCCACAGCTCTAGGAGAACAGGCAATTGTTCGAGGTCAGAGTTAGGATGTGGCAGAGCTGGGACTCCACCGGGTCCTCCTGAGGTCCTAAATGGTGGTGTGCTTGTCCCAGCCTCTTTGTCCAACCATGTAACTGCAGAGCGGTAATTAAACTTTCTGGTCTTAGTGCCACTGATTGGCAAAGGGAGGTGGAAACATGGGGGAGAATTAGGCAACTTCCACAGTCCCATGCCCATAACTCTGGGGACCTTGGCATGCAAGTGGTCAGGTGCCTCATGGAGTTCAACCTCCTTATTATTCAGAGCAGTGATTACAAATTCCTACCAATTTGGTGGACCATTTGTCTTCGTGCAACCCCTCTCTCCTGGCTTCCTGGTCCCTCAACACTCAGACCGGAGAAGTGGCACCGTCTGCCTCCTTACCTCGGTGTAGCCCATGCTGGCTGCGGCAATGAGGGCCTGCTGGATGGCGTGGCTCTTCCTGAACACCCCTTGCTGCTGACCAGCCATCGTCCAGTCGCACTGAATCAGAAATTTGACAACCTCCAGGTGTCCTCGGAGGGCAGCATGGACCAGAGCACACTGTCCATTCTTATCCAAGTGGTCCACCTGAGGGCAGAGGACAGGGACACCTGTGAGCAGAAACTCGGGCTGTACTCCCAGCCTCAGCAGCCCATAACATGTGCCCAGACAACCGAGACTCATCCTTTCTGCTCTGTGGATCAAGCGCCATATGCCAAGAAGATACTCTTCACACTAGGCCATCACTGTGCTACCATGCTGCTAAATGACCCCCTGGGAGATTTTTTTTGTCCTAGAAAAGGTCAGGCTTTGTTTTCACATTAGAGGAAAAATAAAAACCAAAACCCCCGGCTTGGTCTTTGTTGTCCTGAGGTACATTCTCCTTTGTCCTCAAATAGTTCCTTTTAGACCCAGATTTGAGAGACTTACAGCCCTGCTGGCACAAAAAACTGTCTCTGAAATCATGAACGGGAAGAAAAACATTTTGAAGTTATAATTTTTGGTCTTAGAAAGAAGCAAAATATCTCATGAATCACTCATTTGACCGCCAAGCTTTGGCAAAGGCCGTTTCTCCCAGCGGGAGTGCAGAATCTCAAAGATCTGGCCAAAATGCTAAAGGCACTTGGAGCTTAATGCCAGACTAAGCACCAATAGCAGTTTTTATAATTTCAGTGTTGGTTTCAAGTTCAGGCTGAAATAAGTGCCTGATTAAGATGAATTGACCAGAAGGGCCTTTTCTGGCCGGCAGGTGGTCATCCATGCTGTGGCAGTTACAGCACTCGGCATAAGCTTGTTCCTCGCTCTCCCACTGACTTGACTTCCGCCCAGCCATCCACATCACGAACGTCTACTGAAAACCTAGCACGTGTCAAGTGCCATTAGAATAAAAGGTGAACAGGACAGTAAGATGTAAGTTCTGCTCTCGATGACTTTTAAATGTGAAGGGGAGAGGTGAGCAACGTGACAAAAGCCTAGGTTGCACAGAAGTCTATAGTCAGTGTCCTAGGGAAAGTACAAGTGCGGTAATGCTGCGGAGGAAGAAAAAACTAGTTCCTGGCTAGAACTGGGAACTGATTCAGAGGAAAAGGTCAATCTCAACTGGCGGTGACAGGAAATTGTTAACTAATTCCAGTTTTTGAGAGTCAGACACCTCAAAGGAAAGTTTAAATTGCAAGGTTGAGAGGGTCTTTGGGGACTAGAGCGTGGATATTTTTGAATGCCAGGCTAAGTGGTCTGAATTTTAATCAGTAGGTAGTGGAGTCAGAGTGTTTTCATGTTCAGAGCTGCATTTTCTTTCTGTTTTTGAGTCGGAGTCTCACTCTGTTGCCCAGGTTGGAGTGCAGTGGCGGCTACCACAGTCTCTATCTGCTGGGCTCAGGTGATCCTTCTTGCCTCAGCCTTCCAAGTAGCTGGAACTACAGGCACATGCCACCATGCTCAACTCATTTTTTGATTTATTGCAGAGATAAGGTCTCAGTTAGTTGCCCAGGCTGGTCTTGAACCCATGGGCTCAGGTAATCCTCTCGTCTCAGCCTCCCAAAGTGCTGGGATTATAGGCATGAGCCACTGCGCCTGGCCCAGAACTGTATTTTCAAACACGAAGGGGAAGGATAAAATAAACAATGGCTCCTTGGAGAAATGGTTGATCCTGGGCTGAGGCCTTGGTATAGTAAAAGGTGAGTCTAATACATCTTGTGGTGTCAGAAAGTCAGGAAAAGATTTAAAGGAAAACAGGAAGTTGGTCACTATGACTGTAATCCCAGTGCTTTGGGAGGCTGAGACAGGAAGATTGCTTGAGGTCAGGAGTTTGGGACCAGCCTGGACAACATAGTGAGACCCCATTTCTATAAAACAATTAAAAAATTAGTTGGGCATGGTAGTGTGTGGGAAGCTGAAGTGAGAGGGCTGCTTGAAGTCAAGAGTTCAAGACCAGCCAGGGCAACACAGTGAGACCCAATCCGCACAACTTTTTTTTTTAATTAAACAAAATGAAACGAATAGGAGGAAGTTAAAAGGATATAGGAACCAACTTGAAGGAGTTATCAATGGCCAACTTTGGGGCAATTTGAGCAACAAAATGAATGATAATGGTAATGGATTACAGGCCATAGAATAAAATATTAATAACTCCACAGTGATATAGAAATAAATAATTCAATAAATAAATACATGGGGGGGATGAAGGGACAGCTCTGCCACATAATAAAATTCTGATTAATAAATGTTGAAGACATGATAGAAATAGAAAATGACTGCTAGGCAAACACCAAAGCAATAATTACTGCACCAAGAATTATCGATGGATCCTAATATTATTGGATACAAGTATAATGAGAAACAGGACTATCTATCTTCCTAGTGTCAAAGCATAACCCTGAAAGACATTTCTTAATTACAAAGGGAAAAACAGTAACTTCAGAGTTGAGAAACCTGGAAAACACAACCTTAACCAAGTGGCTGAAGTTAACAGAACTAGAAATACGGCACACCAATGTCACCTACCGTCAGCGCACTATTTTAATGAGGGTACATCATTGCTCCCATGGTATTTTTGCCAGAAGTATATGAATCTAATCACAAGAAAACACTAGACAAACTAAACTTGAAAACCATTCTACAAAACATCTGGCCAAAAGTGCCAAGCTCATGAAAGACAACGATTTGGAAACTCTCCTGGATTAGAGGAGACAAGGAGACAACACCAAGTGCAATGAAGGGTCTTGAACGGGTTCCCGTAATGGGACAATCAGACAGACGTCAGCAAGGTTTCTAGAGTCACTGACGGTGTTACGCCGACAGTCATATCCTGGCTGTGCTAACTGGACTAGGATTCCTCACGCTGCTAACATCAGGGAAGCTGGATGGAGGGCATGTGGGAACTCTCTGCACTATCTTTTCTGTTTTGCCTTCAAGAGACCCGTTTCAACTTGCTCGCCTGAATTATTTTTAATTGACACATAAAAATGGAAGCTAGCCGGGCTCGGTGGCTTAGCCTGTAATCCCGCGCCTTTGGGAGGCTGAGGTGAGTGGATTGCCTGAGCCCGCGGGTTCGAGACCCGCCTGGGCAACTTGGCGAGACCTCATCTCTACAATAAATCAAAAAAAAAATGAGCCGGGCGTGGTAGTGCGCACCTGTACTTCCAGCTACTTGGAAGGCTGAGGCGGAAGGATCACCGGAGCCCAGCAGGTCGAGGCTGCGGTGGCCAGGAGCGGCCACTGCACTCCAGTCTGGGTGACAGAGTGAGACTCCAACTCAAAAAAAACAACCCCAAAAAACCCAAAAAACGGAAGCTATTTGTGGAGTCAATGACATGGTGTTTCACTACAGGTACACCATGTGTAATGATCACATCAGGGCGATCAGCATATCTGTCACTTCAGACACTGGCCATTTCTTTCTAATGGGCCTCTGTGCTATTCTTGCAACTGTTTCTGAAAGCCCACCATTGTTTGAAAAACAAAGGATCCTAGAAGCTCAGGGGATGGTGTTCAACAGACGAAAGGGGAATCCGAAGGGGGCTGCCGCTCGAGGACGCCCGGGATGACTCTGGGGTGGTGACGCGAGGCGAATGGGCAGCTGCCCGGCTGCTCCGAGGAGAAAGCGAAGAGCCGCTGCGGGGACATCCCGGAGGGCAGCGGAGGAAGGCGTCAAAGGTCTTCCGGTCTGAGACATGGAAGCGACACCAGCAGATGCTAAGAAGCCAGAAGGGGGGCAGGGATGAGCGGCCTCAAAAGTTAGTCTAAGGAACCGGTGAGGTGGTCTGGGTGTGGTGGTCCAGGAGGCAGCTAGGGATGTGGCACTAGAGTCCAGAAATGCTCAGGAATTAGCTCTCCAGCATAAAGAGTCATCCGAACAGCGGCAGGGGGCCAGAGCCCAGGTGGGCGTGACTCCCAGGCTGCGATTTTGGTGCGGAAGCCATGGGAGAGGGTGAGGACAGGGAGACCTGAGGAAAGACTCTGAGGGATGTTGACAGTTGCATCAGGAGGGGGGAGTGGAGCGCCCAGAAGTCGGTGGGGAACCAGGATGTGAAGCGCTCACTGCTGCGTCCCACGGAGAGGCCCAAGTGGGAGGGCTGAGAACACACGGCTCTGCTCGGCAACCAGGGGTCATCAGGGACTTCTGGGAGCAGCTCGGCAGCGTGCAGTGAAGGTGGGCACTGTCTCTTGTTAGGGAACTGTGCATTAGGCATGGGTGAGACTGAAAGACACTTCATAAGGCCTTTTAGAAAAGGCCCCATCTGTTTTAATTCTCACGATGACTCTATTAATTCTTCTCATAGATGAAAAAAGTGAGATTGAGAGGGGTTAGGTGACTTTTTCCAGCTCTCAGGCAAGCTACGTGCGGACACAGGCCTTGACTCAGTTGTGTCTGACTCTAAAGCCCGTGAGTTTAAAGACTTGCCTCCCTCCTCACTCATGGGCGCCACACTGCAGGGGGTTAATGGGCAGGATGGAAACCGGGGGCAAGGTTGCTTAGGACAGGCTGGTGGGCACAGAAGGGAGACGGGATGCAGCTTGGGGTCAGAGACGGAGGTTTCTTTTTCAGGTTAGGGCAGACACCTGTAGGTCTGCAGAAACTGAGAAAAAAGGTAGTGTGAATTTAATGACATGTGAGAGGGAGCAACACAGGGGAATGAGGTGTACAGGTGGAAGAGGATACACCCTTCTCTGAGGTGGCAACAGCAAAGGGAAGTGTGGGTGAGACCCAGAGCCGGGACAGAGGTACCATGAAAGGGACTCAGGCTCAGCATCCTGTGGGAGTGAGTGTGGGTGAGTCTGGGAGCTGGGATAGGGGCACGGCGAGAGGGACTCAGGCTCAGCATCCTGCAGGAGCAGAATGTAGCAGGGTCTTGAGAAGCGCATACATGATTCACACATATGCTCTTGGGAAATAGGGAGACGATGATGGTCTGACGGTATAAGGGTTGAGTAGTGGGAAGAACCCAGGTGACATGGAATCTGGCCTGACAGCAGGTTCTTTATCATCCTGTTTCTAGAAGTGTCCATTCCAGTTACTGGGATGCTGCGGTTACCACTTTGTCATAGTAAATGCCTAAGGCTCTGGGATTTCACTGAGAGTCTCAGGTCTCTGCTCCTCAGGGAGGAGCACAGGTCCTACTTTATTCCCTGGAAAGAGCTCTGGACACGTCAGAATGAGATCACCCATGTTATTTATATTCACTGAGAAGCCACCACCATCATCAGTTTGTTTTCAAGACTGAAACAGAATACCATAAGGCCACCGTGTTCCCCAGTAGTCCCATTTGTGAACCGGCATTTTTCTTTTCACCAGTATTGTGAAACTGAGTTCCTTCATGCCAATGGCTCTTGAAACACCATAAAACAAACACATTTGGAAGTGTTTCTGGAGGCCTGAGAGGTACTACAGAAACATGTTCAGGTGCCGTTGGCAGTTTGCGTCTAAGCAGAACTGTCTCTCCCCCAACTCTAGGGTGGCGGCCTTCAGGGACAGGACACGGGGTCTGCCTCGCTCCCAGCTCCATGGCTAGTTTTTCTTCTCTGCACACCTGGAGTCTGCAGACCCACCACTGCTGTCCCTCGCTCCTTTCTCTACTTGTCAGAAAGGGGCTTTTTCTGCGCTCAGCAGTTTCTGGGTTGTCAGGAAGGGTTTTCTGTGGTTACAGATGGATGCAGTTTCCTGAGTGTCCCGCTGAGGTAGAGCTGTGTTAGAACTGTGCCTGCTGCAGCCTGGATTGTAGGGCACGGGGGTGTGTGCAGAGCCAGCCCTCTCTGTGCTGCTCCCACTGGGGGATGGGCTCTACCTGAACTTGAGCAGTGACACGGGGATAAGAACGACTGTGCGCCGAGAGGCAGGAAGAGGGGCAGGAAGCAAAGGCAGCAGAGCCGGCAGCCCTACCTTGGCCCGTCTCTTGCACAGCAGTACCACAATGCCCAGGCATCCTGCTGCGGCGGCGTATCCCAGGGGTGTGAGGCCGCTTTCAGAAGAGGCATCCACGTTGGCCCCAAACTCTAACAGCAGGGCCACCATTTCTGTGTAGCCCAGATGAGACTGAACACAGAGAATTGGAGCATTGTTTAAGACCTCTGTCCGGTAATTGATGTTGGCACCTCCCAAGATCAGCAGTCGGCTGACCTAGAAATAAGTGAACAAACAGAAATGATAATCAGACAAACATCCGTCATATCCTTCTGGCCATCTTTTGTGAAATCACTGGAGACCCTGCAACAGTCCCTCGTAGCATTTAGTAACTGCTTTATTTTATGATCTTCAACGGTTCCTTTTCAACACTTCACCTTTGGAAAGAAACGTCAAGTGTCTACTTCACGTAAGCTGCCCAGCAGCCAGCACAGATGCTGCCCATGCTGCAGTGCTGCACACAGCCTTGACAGGGTAAGCTCTCAGCCAGAAAAGCTCCTGACACAATAAGGGCACTGAAGGTTGGTACGCTCTCTAGCACCAGGATCTGAGCCGTATGGCAGAGTCAGCTCACACCAGGCAGGAGGGCAATGGGGCTAGTCTTCAATTCACAGACTAGACGGAACAACTGGAAACACATCATCTATAAAAGGGGAATCAGTAAGAGACAGTCTAAGGCAAGTCGGAGACCACCTGAACATTTAGCCACAAAACAGCCCTCTGATTTTTTTTTTTAGTCAATTCATTATTATGTTGGCCATCTCTCTGCGTTCACCTTTATATTCGGAGTGTAGAGATTGCGTAAAGATGCCAGCGCCATGGAAAGGCCTTCTGTGCTATAGGAGATCCAGAGACCTTGGAGGATGGACGACGACACACCAACTTTTTTACTCAAACCCTGAAAAAAGAAATATAGAGAAAATTACATTATTCACACAGTTACAGAGGGAGCATTAGTGTTAAGTTAGTGGCCACCAGGTTTTTGATTCCAGTGGTTGAGAGCGGAGTCCACCCTACCCATGTTCATGCCCAGCAAGGCCTCACCGTGGACACAGGCAAAGGCAAGGGCTGCAGGAACAAGCTAACTTGGCTTGCCTCTACCTCAGACGTCTTTACCAACAAATCTCAGTTATCTGTCTTTGTTGCTGCATCTGGACATAATACGTCTTTCCATCTCTTTTCTATTACCTTCTTGAATAAACCCCTTAAATTTGAGTTATTAAAGCACACATTGTGGCAGAAACAGTGCCATGTGGTCACTGAGCTCCATTTTGCTTTCTTCCGGAGCATCTGGAAAAACGATATTCCCCAGCCTCCTTACAGTTGGGTGGGCCACATGACTGGATTCTGGCTTATAAAACCGGAGCAGAGGTTGCCTGTCACGTCCAGGTGTGGCTTCAAACCACTTGCAGTTTGCTCCAACTTTCTTTTTTTTTTTTGAGTTGGAGTCACACTCTGTCACCCAGACTGGAGTACAGTGGCCGCTCCCGGCCACTGCAGCCTTGACCCGTTGGGCTCCAGTGATCCTTCCGCCTCAGTCTTCCAAGTAGCTGGAACTACAGGTGCGCGCTACCACGCCTGGCTGATTTTTGATTTACTGTAGAGATGAGGTCTCGCCCAGTTGCCCAGGTGGGTTGCGAACCCGCGGGCTCAGGCAATCCACTCACCTCGGCCTTCCAAGGCGCAGGACGACAGGCTGAGCCACCGAGCCCGGCCTGCTCCAACTTTCTATTGCTCCTCTGGACTGCAGAGAATCCCATGGGGGGAATCTGAAGCCTGAAGTGATCTCAGGACTACCACATGGGAGGCGCCTGCAAAGAGATCTGCACTGCACGATGCTGGATGCAGAAAGAGCCCTCTGCTGTGTGGAGCCATTGAGATTCTGCAGGGTGGCTGTGGAAGCCAGTGTTCTTTCCCCAACTAATGTACTCCGAACAGTCACATCTGTCTACCCTTCAGAAAAACCAGCGATCCGGGCTTGTGTGCCATCAGCAGCAGACTTTCTCCTAGCATGACTGGCACAGGTGCCACTACATGCGCAATGCTTGCCCCCTTCACACGGGCTTCTCCAGAAGAAATCTAGAATAAACTGTTGTTTAAATTTCCTGACGGTCAGATAGTCTCTGACAATCATTTACTCTTCTGCCAATGTCTGGGTCAAGTGAATTACAGCAGAAACCCGGAGGAGAGGAAGACACTAACAGTGAAATCTGAGACTTAGCACGCAGATTTGGGGAGGCGTTCCTTAAAACACGTGTGCAGTTCTGTTTTCTTTGTCCTTGAAACGCAGGCTGCTCATGCCTGGAATACCTGGGGATGTCCCAGTCAGCAAGGGGTGTGTGCGGGCATGCTGGGGAAGGCCACCCAAACTACGTACGCGCCACACGGTCGCCTGGCCAGCCTCGAGCCGCAGTGGTCAGACTCCCAGCAGCAGGCCCAGCCCTCTGGGAGCAAGGCTGAGGGACAATGGTGCGGCGGGCAGGCCGCAGACGCCAACAACCCCAGCCGGCCCTTCTGGGCCCGGCACCCCTGCCCCTTGGGGATGTTCTGATGCAACCCAAGTCAAGTCACGAAATTTCACGTCCAAGGAAGACTCGAAGCAGGCCCTTTCCCTTCCTAATTAACCATGGTCTCTCTGGCCTTGACAAAGTTCAATTCTTTCCAAATCCCTCTCCTGGACACCCAGAGCAGGGCCAGCTGAAAGCAGGAAGGGCGACAGCAGCTCTGAGTGTTCAGGTCACATTGGCCACAAGGGTGTGGCCTCCACTGCTGTATTTGGCCAATCAATTCATATTTGAACAACTACAGAAAACTGACGCAAGCACATCACTCAGTAGTTACAACAGTTTACTTTGACATACGGCACAGAATATTTGCAGTTCCTTTAGGAAGAATTCCAAATGCTACTCAGGGCTGAATTCCAGACAAGTTAGGCTCTCATGTTCACCTCCCCTGCAGGTCCTGGGAGACCAGGACATGGAGCTCTGGCTTTCCATCGAGACATCAGTCTCCTGACTCACAATATGTGTGGGCCTCGCCAAGGCCTTTCGAGGAACAATAAGCTAAACTAACCAGTTAGAGAGAAACATCAACAGAAAGACAGTAATATGCGCAGTCCGATGGAGGAAACTTGGAGCAACGGAAGGCAGGTCTTACGTACTATGGCTGAAGAAAAAAAGGAGGGGAATTGGACACGTCTTCGCTATCTCTGTGTCAGGTTCTGTGAAGGCCTTTCTGTATGCTAGCTCCTTTAATTTAATCAAATCACCACAGCCCTATGAGGTAAGATCAACCACTATTACTACACAGGAGGAAACAACCTGGAGAAGGTGGAGTCATCTGACCAAAGTCACAAAACGACTGGGGCTGGAATTAGAAGCCAGGCGTGGTTTTACTCTAAAGTTCATGTTCTTCGATTATACCAAGTTCAAAAAGTAGCAGATCCCTGATTCAGGACTTGATTTCTGAATTTTTAGCTGAACAAGCAGCAACTAGAACAGAGAAACAGTTGATTGCTGGCTTCTCTCTTTACCTTTAATTCCAAACCATTCTCCACCCTTGGCTTTCTTTTTCACAATGGTTCTTTTTTATCCCAGACAATCTCATCTACTCCTAAAGCTTCATATGATCTCAACTTAATATTATATGCTTCTTATCCAATTATGAAATTTAAAGTAAAATTGTGTCTATGACCTGTAATAGCCAACTTTTTATTTTTGATTTTTTGATTTTTTGAGTTGGAGTCTCACTCTGTCACCCAGACTGGAGTGCAGTGACCGCTCCCGGCCACCGCAGCCTCGACCTGCTGGGCTCTGGCAATCCTTCCGCCTCAGCCTTCCAAGTAGTTGGAACTACAGGCGTGGCGCTACCATGCCTGGTTAATTTTTGACTTATTGTAGAGATGAGGTCTCGCCAAGTTGCCCAGGCAGGTCTCGAACCCGCGGGCTCAGGCAATCCACTCACCTCAGCCTCCCAAAGCACTGGGATTACAGGCTGAGCCACGGAGCCCGGCTTCAACTTTTTTTTAATAGACAACTTTCTATTGAACATTGACTTCAGTGGAATTCATTAGACATTTTCACTTAATCCACAGAATTATTAGGGATATTATCTTACAGAATGCTTGAGTAGCGTTTATTAAAGTAAAATGGCAATTCTTTTGTGCAAGGCCTCTGGAATCAGAGAGCGATCAGAAAATGTTGAACTTAGCTTCTCTAAAAGCTGTAGCAGCTTACCTCCCTGCTCAGGGCCAATGAGGCTGGATCCGTTTTTCTTGAATATGAATCTTCTCTGAGAATACCTAAGACGCCCAGAGAAAAGCTGAATGTGCCCAGAATGTTGAGTTGTAAGTTTTGCTCGAGAGGACTTGGGTGAATTGCTACTTCCTAATATTTTTAAAAGAGATGAAGTCTTGCTATGTTGCCCAGGCTAACCTTGAGTTTTTGGGTTCAAGTGAGCCTCCTGCCTCAGCCTCCTGAGTAGTTGGGACCAGAGGCATGTGCCAACATGCCTGGCTCCAGATCTAGGTAATCTGAACAAATATTCCTGTTAAAGAAAGCAGAAAAGCCATACAGGATTTTAAAAAACATCCTCCTTGAAGATACGGGAGGAGTTAGGAAAGTTAGGAGAAGAATTATCGGCTAGGATTCAGGACAGAATGCAGAAGAGTAGTTGGGAGCTGCTTTCCCTGGGCGAGTCTGTCAGTTCTGTAGTTGCCTGAGAGTACTGACGGGTGGCGACAGGAATTGGCGTACAGGGCCCAGCCACCAGGGAGGGGGAGAGTGTCCCGGTGGTCTCCCAGAAAGACCTAACTCTAGGAGTGAAGGTGAGCCAAACGTAGGCAGGCTCTCACAGGGACTGCAACGGCATTCCAAACCCTCTTTCTTTCTCTTTGAGTGGGAGTCTCGTCCTGTCGCCCAGGCTGGAGTGCAGTGGCCGCTCCTGGCCACCGCAGCCTCGACCTGCTGGGCTCAGGTGATGCTTCTGCCTCAGCCTTCCACGTAGCTGGAAATGCAGGTATGCGCTACCACACCCAGCCAATTCTTTGATTTGTTGTGCAGCCAAGATCTCATCAAGTTGCCCAGTCTGGTCTCAAACCCCTGAGCTCAGGCAATGCTCTTGCCTTGGCCTCCCAAATGCAGGCGTGAGCCACCGCGTCTAGCATGAATTGTCTCAATCTTTGAGATTGAGTGGGGTGATCCTGAACTGCTAAGCGAACATAAATCATACCTGGAGGAAGACAGCATCATCCTAGGCTCAAATGGTATGTAAACACAAAGACCAGCAAACAATAACTATAACCAGGCACACAAGGAAACAAGGTATCATCGATGAGAACCAGCAAAAATAATAGAAAGCAGAAATTAAGCTGCAAGACTTCATACACTGGCGTTATCAGACATTTTCGTTCAAGGAAATAAAACATAAGATTGAGAATTTTGATAGAGAACCGGAAACTATGAAAATACAACGATGGAGACCCTAGAATGAGAAGATACATAACCAAGATCAGACAGGTTTAACAGCATAATATTCTGTTATGTGACTGATTCACATTTTATTTAAGCCTATTCTACTTTTGAGTATTTAGGCTATTTATATTTAATAGAAATGGCTTCATAATTTTTATTTTTATCTTTTTAGAGACAAGGTCTTGCTCTGTCACCGAGGCTGGAGTGCAGTGGTACAACTGTAACTCACTAAAGTCTCAAACTCCTGAACTCAAATGATCCTCCCGCCTCAACTTCCATAGTAGCTGGGACGACAGGTGTGAGCTACCACACCTGGCTCCATATTTTTTACTTTTAAGAAATAAATTCTAACAATTATAGTCAAAGCTCCCTTTATGTTCTTCCCTTACACCCTTCTCCTCTCTCCACAGAGATAACCCCTATCTTAAAGTTAGCATATATATAGCCCTTAGAGATCAATGCCTTTTCTGAGTACTATATATATTAGTTAAGTCCTCACAATCACCACATAAGCGCTAATATTATTCTCATTTTAAAGATTAGTGAAGTGGCTGGGCATGGTGCTCACGTCTGCAAACCCTGCACTCTGGGAGGACTGCTCGAGTCCAGGAGTTTGAGACCAGTCCAGGCCACACAGCAAGGCCTCATCTCTATAAAAAACACACAAAAAATGAGCCAGGTGTGGGGGTGCGCACCTACCGTACTAGCTGCTCAGAAGGCTGAGGCGGAAGGACTGCCTAAGCCCAGAAGGTTGAGGCTGTGGAGAGCTGTAGTTACGCCTCTGCCCTTCAGCCTGGGCGACAGAGGAAGACCCAGACTAAACACATACACACACACACACACACACACACACACACACACACACACACACACACACACACACAAGCAAGCACTAGTGCTTAGTTATTGCTGGTGGGAATGTGAAAGGGTACAGCCACTCTGGAAAACAGCTTGGCAGTATCTTACAAAGCTAAACACAGTCTTACCAAACAATCTAGTACTCGCACTCCTAGGCATTCACCCAAATAAGCTGAAAATTGGCCTCCATGCAAAAACCTGTACGTGAATGCTTGTATAAGCTTTATTTATAATTGACCCAAATTGGAACCAATTAAGATGTCCTTTAACAGATGAATGGGTAAGTGAACGGGTACCTCCATATAATGCAATCTCATTCAGCAGCAAAATAAATGAGCTATTGAGCCACAGAAAGACATGGAGGAGCCATAAACGCACACTGCCAAGTGAAAGAAGCTAGCCTGAAGGGATGGCATGCCGGATGACTCCAACTATAGGACCCTCCAGGAAAGGAGCACTGGAAGCAGCGGAAGATGAGTGGTCTCGAGGCTGCGGAGGGCGAGGGGGAGGAAGGAACAGGTGGAGGGTGAAGGAATTCTAGAGCAGCGAAACTATTCTGTGTGGTTCTCTAACGGTGGATACACGACATTATGCATTTAGCAAATCCACAGAACTGGAAAATACAAAGAGTGAATCTTAATGCAAACTATGGACTTCAGTTAATAATAATGTATCAGTGTGGGCTCCTCAACTGCAACAAACATCTATATCAGTACCAGATGCCAATAACAGGGGAAGCTGTGGCTGGGGGAGTGAATGCGTGGGCACTCTGTACTTTCTCTTCAGTTTTTATACAAACCTAAAGTTGCTCTAAGAAATAAAATCTATAAAAAAAAAGCCTAGGTTCTACTCCAGAACATTAAGTCATAATCTCTGGGAGTAAGGCTCAAGAATGTGTACTTTTTAAAAATTGTCCAGGAAAACCTAATGTATAACCAGAGTCGAAAATCACTGACCTAGATTTACAGAGAAAGTTCAAAGATACAAGGCTGAGTGAAAAAGACACACATGCAAAAATTTACAGCGTTAAAAGAATTCTGTAGGAACATCTTTTCCTCTGGAACAAGGAAAAAGGAGGCAAAATTTGATAATGATATAGACCGACTTGCTGGTGAGGGAAGAAAAGCAGTTAAAGAAGTCAAACTGACTCATAAGTTAGGCTGTTTGTTGAGTCAGCTGACAGGGTTAAGAGTCAGCAGAACACTCATGAGTGATTCTGAACATTTACCATAGTACTATAAGAAAGGGACTGGCAGTAGTGGGATACTGCTGGGGGGAGGACAACATCAGCAAGATACCCGATCTCAAACTAGGCGAAGTGGAAACCAGAGGGAGGCCCAAACTTCACCCGTATGATGCCCACTGGTATATCTGATCCGGACTTGTACTGCACATCTTAAAATTTAAAAAAGGAGAATGAGAGAGACACAATGGCAATTCCAGTGAGTAAAAGAAAAATGCTTCTCCTCCCATGAGAATTGTCTACGGTTCAGCATTAAGGATTTATTAAAGAAAAGGAATACCACGCTGAGACAAACAGCTCAGAAGCCTAACAAGATTAGAAGCAAAAAATAAAAAATAAAAACTTTTTCTTCAGAGAGAGAGAGAGAGAGAGAGAGAGAGAGAGAGAGAGAGAGAGGAAAATAAATGGGAAAGGAGCTGATGGAGAACAGACCTTGGGAAACGAACTTCAACTAAATGGCCTGGTAAGTGGACTGTGAGGCAGCCCAGAGAGCCCCACTGACGCTAAGTAAAGATACAGGCAGTAAACCTGGAATGCAGAGCCAGAGTCCAGGATTTAGAAGACGAACTTTATTTGTAGCATGGACTTTTGATTTTGTTCTGGTTGGTGGGGTTGACTCCTTGCTCCTGTGAAGGAAACTCAACAAAGGTGACAGGCAGATAAATGCAGTCCTCTTAGCAGTCAGGATGTAGCCCCAAACGACCCATAATGCAGTTCTAAGCTGACGGTTTCTTCACGAGAAAGTCATGTTCAAATAACCTGAAAAAGTGCCTCTTTGGCGTTTGTAATGATTGCTCAGGGAAGACGAGATCCTTTTGTCTGCAATAAAGGGAAACGGAGTTCCTTCCTCAGAATCCAAATTTATAGTTGTTCACCAGCCTGGGAGATGCTTGCCTGGGATTTTTTGAATGCCTCAAGAACACAGGGAAAACATGAAGAAACAAGAACAATCTCATCTTACGGATCTTTAGCGATGGCTCAGGTGTCTTAAGATCATGGGGCTTATGAAATGAGCTTCCTTAAAGCAGGTTTTAATGATCTATCACCAGCTATCCACTCGCAGATGTCCAACTGTCTCAAAGACAATCACTGCCCTGAGCTAGTCATTCTACATGGCCATGTTTGGCTAGAGTGAAAGGACACTGGTAAACGCAGGGAATGGCATCTTGAATTGAGGAGGGTGGCACACTTTGGCCCACAGCCAAATCCAGTCTTCCACTTGTTTTTGGAAATCAAACTTCCTGGGATGCAGCCACATTCATTCGTTTCTGCCTTGTCTCTGGCTGACTTCGAGCGAAAATGGCAGAGTTAAGTGTCTGCGACAGAGACTACACGGACTCCAAAGCCATATCAGACACTTTACAGAAAAAGCTGCCGTAGGGGTTGCGAGGTAACCTCTGAAGTGATAGGGTGATAGTAACATCTTGAATTTGTGCTCACAATAGTAAAAAGTAGAAACAACCCAAATGTCCAACTGTGGGTGAGTAAACCAAATGTGGTATATCTACAAAATGGAAAACTATTTGGTAATTAATAGGAATAAAGTACTGACATACGCTACAACATTAACGAACCCTAAAACATGATGCTAAGTGAAAGAAGCCAGACACATACCACTTCATATTACACGAGTCCACTGATATGACGGTTCTATCAGAACAGAAAGCAGAGTAAGAAGTGACTAGATGGGCATGAGGCTTAATTTTTAGGGTGACAGAATGTACTGATAGTGGTGATAGTGGTACAACTCTGCACATACACTGAGAATCACTGACATACACCCAGAATAGGTGGATTTTATGGTAAATATATGTCAATAAAGCTACTAAAAACAAAAAAATTCATTCAAAATTTTCACGAATGAAGATAAAACGAGGGACATTTTTCACTGGAGAGAAGTATAAATTGGGCTGTGCATCCCTGTGATGAGAAATCCTAGATGGAACTGTAACAACCATGAGTCTGTCCTTGCCCTTCAATGGCCGTGGGCAATGGGGCTGAATGCTTGTGGTCTGGGAGCCGTGGAGGCCCACCGGCAGCGAGCACTCTGCACTTGGGGGAGCCTGCTCCCTGCTGCACCAGGAAACCCCAGTGGAGTCTGTCTGCACTCTTCCGCCTGCCACCACGCCAGAGTGTTTACAGCCTGAACCACAGGTGGAACCAGTTGTATCTCAGGCAACCATGCTGCCTGCATAGACATAAGGTAAAACTGTGCTAATGACAGGAGTGCACCGCTTAAATGTAGGTCTCCACATACGAGAGAAAGCTGCACACAGTCAAAGGAAGCTGCATGTGATTTCTCTGTGAATGTGGGACTTATTTTCTAGTGCGAAAAAGACAGGCATCAGCTTCACCTTTGCACTGGTCCTAGGCAGATGGTGATGTTAAAAGAATAACAGGGAAGTTACTAACTATCCTTCAGAAGCTAACAGAAGGACAACGACCTTAGAGTTTATGAAATCTCAGACACTTTTCAGTCTGCTTGAAACTGGAATAAGATACCTTGCCTGTTATTTTAGCTGTACTCTGCTCCTACCAAGTAAGGTCGTTTTTGGTACAGTGATTTGTTAGATGAGACAATTATGATTCAGATGAAGGATGTGCCAGTGTGGGCTTCCCTTTTATCTGATGAACTGGTTGTTCTGGCTGTGTGTTTACATTACAGATCGGGGAGAATCTGCTAGGCTCCTGGAGTTGCCCTTAACACCATTTTTCTCTCCGAAGAGAATCATTTGATCTTTAACCCCGACTGGGTGTGGTGGCTCAAGCCTGTAATCTCAGCACTTTGGGAGGCCAAGGCGAGAAGACTGCCTGAGTCCAGGGGTTTGAGACCAGCCTGGGCGACTTGGTGAGACCTTGTTCTACAATAAATAAATAAATTGGCTGGGCATGTTGCTGCATGCCTGCAGTTCTAGTTATTTGGAAGGTTGAAGTGGAAGGATCACCTGAGCCCAGCAGGTTGAGGCTGTGGTGGCCGTGAGCATGCCTGGGCGACAGAGTGGGACTCTAACTCAACCCCCCCACCAAACAAACAAACAAACAAACAGACAAAAAGCAGTATCCCTGGGGGAAAGTCTCATCCAAAGAACTGTGCAGGACTCCTGCATTTCTCAATTCTAAGGCAGGAAAAGAACTCTGAAGAGATTTCAGGGTATAGAATTATCAGACACAACAGTAAACCGTGGGGAGAAAAATCAGGACAATAAATTTCTCCCTCTAATTTTGTGTGTTAACTAAGAACTATCATATGAATAATCCATTCCTTAGCACTGGGGGTTGTACCCTTTTTGCTTGGCATCCCTGGCACCTTATACCACACCTCAGTAGTGGCTGAATAACAGATGGATGCTTGGACATCACCATGTGCCTTCTCTGCAGCCTCATGAATGTTGGGAGAGAAAGATGATGTTATGAAGCTCTTTGAAGGTTTGCAAGTAGTGGGAAGAAAACTGGGCTGGCAACTTGCAGCAAGACTGGGGAAGACGCTCCAGGGAAGTCTGGTGCTGGCTCTAGAGAGACAGTCTGAAAACCACAGCACCAGGAATATTATTATTTTCACTGAAATAATTATAAAAACACTGAAAGAGTAACTGCTCTCAGTGGTTTTTTTCTTTAGACACTGTGAAAACTGCAGCAAACTGTTACAACATGATTATCCTCAGAGAAGACAGGTCACACATGGAGCTCATACATACATGTGTGTATGCCCCTTACCCAAGCAAACACACACACTTCCTGAGAAGCCTCGCAATCTGTTATGCTGGCAGACGGCTGGCGTAGCTCTCCTTCTGAAGGCTTTGGGAGGAGCAAGTCTCGCATTTTAGGAGACGGGCCCATCGTGCAGGAACACGTGTTTGGAAAGCAGTGACTGAAATAATGGTAGCTTCACATACAAAATATCAAGGAAAGTCTGCTAGGAAAAAAAAGGCTCCCACTTCTCTGATTACCTTAAAAATGTGTGCTTTGAGGATGTGATGTCCCAGTTCAATAGTCTGCTGTCGGTTTAGTTTTCCCTCTTGACGAGAAAACCAGAAGGCAAGTAATGTGTGACCACTCCTGCAAAGAAAAAGAGACTCATTGGAGACGTTCTGATGCCACAGTTCTGCACCGGGTGGGGCACTGTTCAGGTCCAGCCATCCTTCCAGCAAAACTCTGTCTCATTCAACCAGTTTCTCAGGGAAAGGTATCTGCTCTGGGCAAAGAATGGGAACTGCAAGATTCCTAGGCAGTCCTTCATCCAAATCACATGTATAAATATCACAAAATGCCATTTCTAGGAGGCTTACACACATCCCACACCCAGATGGCGTTTTCATTTTCTGTCTCTGTCAGCAACTCTTACTTGGCTCATGTGCAAATGTCAGTGTAGATTAGGGTCTCATCTTTGGTCCCGTTCTCTCCTGTCTGGATTAGTGTATTCACCCTCAGAGCCTTCACCACCACCTAGATCCTGTATCTGTGTCTTTTTCTGGACCCCCCTTCCGGAATTGGTTGAAAATCGTGCATTTATTCTCACATGCCCAAACGTCAATCACCTTCCAAGTGTTCCCCACTGGATGCAATACACCTACCGAGATGCTTCTCCCACTGCTCAAAACAGCTTTTGAACTCGTCTACTTGGAAGTCTTTTAGTGTTTCTGCCACTTTTTGTCCCACCTCTTCCATACTGGCAAAAGGCTTCCCTTAGAGAACTTTTCTCATCCAGGAAACAAGAGAGCGGTTAGGGGCAAGAGCAGGTGAACAGGGAGGGTGGCTCATGCCACTGTGGGTCCAAACTGCCGAACACTCAGCATGCTGTGGGCAGGTATACTCGCAAATAACCTATTATGAAATGGCAGACATGTTGACTCTCCAAGAAAAAACGAACAAGCTGACACAACCAAGCTGGCTGGTCCACTGATGCCGATGGGCTCCCAGAACGCCCTAGCAGGGGAAGCCTGCACTATAAGGGGCCCACTCTCCCCCCCAAAACTCTGGGTTTTTTGGGTCCCCCTTGTACTTAAGTATTAATGTGCTCATGCATATGTATGTGCATGTGTGTCTGATTGTGACATATATGTATGTTTAGAGTTTGCATGTATTTCTATTTCTGAAGGACATCTGAATTATTTATATTCTCCGTATTAACTGGCACAGTCCACTGCATATAAAAATGCTCAATAACATTTGTTTAGAAGCCTGAAACTTGGCATTAAAAAAAACACTGGGCTAGGCTTGGTGGCTCAGCCTGTCATCCCAGTACTTTGGGAGTCCAAGGCGAGTGGATTGCCTGAGCCCACAGGTTCGAGACCAGCCCAGGCAACTTAGCGAGACCTCATCTCTACAATAAATCAAAAATTAGCCAGGCATGGTAGTGCACACCTGCAGTTCCTGCTTTTTGGAAGGATTGCAGGAGCGGAGCCCAGCAAGTCAATGCTGGGGTGGCTGTGAGTGTGCCACTGCACTCCAGCATGGGCAACAGAGTAATACTCTAACTCAAAAAAAAAAAAAAAAAGAAAAAAAGAAACAACACTGGATACCTATGGGATGTATCCTCTTATATCTGCAATGGCCTCTAGCGACTGTGGACACTTAGAACTTTCTCCTGCCCACCAAACTAGTAGTCAGTCGGCCTCTTTGTATCACTGGTAACACAGCTCTCCTACTCCTTCTACTTGGAGTGCCACAGAAGACAGAAATGAAACCATGGTCTCAGTTTCAAGTCAAATGAATTAATCAAGCAGTAGACCAGTAGTGAGTGAGCTTTTGCTGGTGATGCTTCCATCAAATGAGGTTCAAATGTTTACTGGAAGATTTTTCTCTCATACTGAATACTGACTACTTAGCTAGGTTTAAGCTGAAGACATCTCACACTGAAATCTGCAACACAAATATTCTTTATTTCTTGATTTTTTTAAACGCTTGAGAAAACAGCCTGAAGCCTAGCCTTCACTGCAGCTGGCTAGAGATGGCAGCATTTGCTTCTGGAGCTGACCGGGTCTGAGAAGCTGCAGGCCATGTGGGTCAGGGCAGGTGAGGGTGGTGGCTGTGGCTCATTTCCCTTCAACACAGGCAGCGGCGTGACAAGAGAGGCTCGGATGGGTTCGCCAGGCAGCAAGCGCGTGATGTGCTGGGCACGGGGCATCAGCGGTCAGTGCTAGCCCGAGATTTGGCATTGCTCTTCGTATGCGGTAACTCTCCCGCCATCGCTCCCCAATGAGATGCACTCTGAAGCTGGCGCTTTCCCTCACAACCGTCCTCCTTATGACTTCATTTTTTAAAACGAAACCTGCGTGCTGTTTTTCTCCTCTCTTCACACTCACATGAATGATCCAGGAGTCTTGTTCTCTCCATCTTTTCCTCTCTGCTGGCTCCCTGGCCCTTCCCAATAATCTACATTGCAGAAATCTATCAAAACTTTGCTCATAATCCTTCACTAGTTTTACCTCCCCTTTGATGCACAACTGAAATTCCTAAGCATGGCAGTCAAAGGTCTTCCATAATTTGCCTCCTGTCGACCTGTCTTTACCCCCTCACCTTGTACCTTTAACTCTAGACACAGTGAATTACCTGGAGACTTTCCCTCTGCCTGGGATTCTCCTTCCTATGTAGTTCATCAGAAAAACTATCAAGTGTCGGCTCACGCCTCTCCTCTGGGAAGTCTTTCCTGTGCCCCCCATGTGTCCCTGCTGTACCTGGCACATGTCTCCCTTACAGTGCCCACTGCAGGACACTCAGCTTTCATGTCGGCCCAGTAGACTGTTGGATAGAAGCCATGCTTGCCCACATATGTACTGCTAGATAGTAAGAGTACCTACAGAGGGTGCCAAAAAAGGGCACACGTTTTAAGGAAAAAACTGTGTTAAAATTGTAATACTCAATATATTCCTATTACAAAAGATGAATACAAGTCACATTTGACTTCTGCAATTATAGGAGGTACTCAAAGTGGTTCACATCAGCATCTAGACACTTCCGATGATGGTGAACATCTCTTAAATGTGTGAACATGTTTTGGCACCCTCAGTATTTGCAGCATGAGTGAATTAGAAATACCATCTCACACCTGCATACTACCTACCTTATGGTTTCCAAAACACCTTCATAGTTCCTAGATTCTCACAAAAACACTATACTGTAGGCATGACTGTAAATAGTCCTCCTAAAATTACTCCAGCGGAGGAAAAGCTGAGACTCAGCAAGTCTGAAGGACAGATTCCCAGCTCACATGGCCAGGAAGTGAAAGGGCTGGTATGTTGACCCAAGCTTTTCCGAAATCCAGTTCTGCCGAAACCTAGTTCCAGGATCACATGGAGAAATTTAGCAACCTGGTTTCTGTTTCAGAGCACATTTGTGTTAAAACAAGCAAACAAACAAGCCAACCTACCACTGTAAAGAGCAATGCGTTTTTTTGTATGGTATAAACTCTGAACTCTTACTGCAGTTAAAAACAGCAACCATACTTTTGACATTTTTTATTGGCATTTTGGGAGAAGATAGAAAGAAATAGAGATTGCTCTAATAAGCACGGCATGGTTTTACGTGTGAGTGAACACAGCCATGCCATCCTTCCATAATTAAAAATGATGGCTATCCTAACCAACTTTACCATGGGCTCAGATGTGGTTATAAAGGCCACGGGGGGAGTGGTGAAGGCAGAGGGAATTAGTTTCACATAGCTTATATAATGCTATCACCTTGGGATTCTAAGTTACTTTGCAAATTTCCCTGTCTACATTCAGAGTTGACTCTTCATCTTGAAAGTCAAACAGACCTATGTTCAAATTCCATTTCTGCTACTCACAAGTTTTATAACCTAGGACAAGAAATTTAACTGCCTAGTAAGACAGGATATAACAATATCTCTCAGGATGATGGTAAGAATTAAGACATATTTAAGCCGGGCTCGGTGGCTCAGTCTGTAATCCCATGCCTTTGAGAGGCTGAGGTGAGTGGATTGCCTGAGCCCGTGGGTTTGAGACCCACCTGGGCAACTTGGCGAGCCCTCAGCTCTACAATAAATCAAAAATCAGCCGGACGTGGTAGCGTGTGCCTGTAATTCCGGCTACTCGGAAGGCTGAGGCAGAAGGATCGCTGGAGCCCAGCAGGTCGAGGCTGCGGTGGCCGGGAGCGGCCACTGCACTCCAGTCTGGGCGGCAGAGTGAGACTCCAACTCAAAAAAAAAAAACAAAAAAACAACAACAACAACAACAAAAAAACTAAGACATATTTAATGAAATAGACGATATTTCTTTTGTACCCTGCGCAGTAGCCTAGGAATGACCAGTAACCAAAAATGACTGTCTAAACATATGGGAAGATGATGATGTGGTTAAAAAAAAACTTTAATCTTTAACATGTGCAGCAGGTGAAGTGTGACCCCTCCATACCCCATCCCACTACCTTTGCAGCCAGAAGAGAAACCCCTAGATCAAGGATAAGTTCCTGGCATGTGGATGCCATTCACGTTAGTCAATGCAGGAAGACCTGGAGTGTCACCTCAGGCAGAGAGGGGATAAGGACAGAGTTAACCGGTCCCTAAAAAACACGGTGGAAGTTAAGCTGACAAAAGGAACACGCATTCCTCAGGCAGACCACAATCCAGGACAGTCAGTCTTCAATCCAAGGGATTTCGGGAGCATTGGTCACACAGGTCAGAGCTGAGGCCCCTCTCCCAGCACTGTCTTCTCCCTCCATTCCTGGACAGCCACACAAGCTTAGACAAAAGCCAGCGATGGTGGCGTCTGAATACTGGAGAGTAGACACTGCCTCCAGCTCATCTGCAGGCGTCAGCAGCCCTTGGTACAAGTTGCTGGAAACATGCCGCTCACTCTGGATAACTCTGGGCAACAAGGCCGTGAGGACCTACTGGCCTGGAAGGCCTCATTTCTGCACCTTGGGAGTTCAGAGTCACAGAGTCTTCTAGGGAAAGACCTCTAAAACAAGCCTCATTTCCATGCCCCCATTTAACAGTCTGGAAGCAGGGTAGCAGTTGTTTTACACAAAACATACAATGGTGCTACGTTTGTTTTTCTAATAGATTTTCACTTCACACCCCAGGGAAGTAGCTAGTCTTCAAGTTTCTATTTGTACTGTTGCAACATGCTAACAAATAGATGGCAATGTTTCTGGCATGGGTATCTTTTCATCCTTCTAGTCACAGGGATTTCATTCATTTTTATGACAAACTTGAAACACAACATTTTAGTTTCGCAGAGAAACAACACTAAGGTGTTTGGCTATTCTGTGTAGTGCTCAGGTATGACCAGTGGTCTAGTTACAGGCACTGGCAGGGGACTGCTTACCATCAAAAGCCTATCTTATGTGTCCTACAATTTGGGCAGAAATGACATGTGCTGCTGTGAGACATCATTAGAGAGGTGAACGTGGGCGATGATTTAGGAGGCCTCTCGAGACTGGAGTTTCAGAGCAGAGACCGCAAACCACCCATAAGACTGGGCTCCCTTCCAGGCAAGAGGTGCTGCTGGGAAGCAGCTTCTTTGCCAGGGACCTTGCATTTAAGCAAGGTCATGTGACAGTGTTCTGGTTAGTGAAATATGGCAGAAATAATACTCCTCACTTCAGACTTGGTACAGAAGCCTCTTCTATCCTTCACTTCATGGGTCTTCCCCCATCTGCCAGCTCCTGGCAGATGGGATCCTTGGAAGCAGGCTGTTAAAGATGGCAGAGCTGCGGCTAGTGACCATACTGGGAAGACCTCTTCCAAACCATGTGTTGTCTTTGGACATTACGTGAGTGAAAGATAAATTTCTACTGTGATAAATCTCACAGGATTTATTTGTTTTAGTAGTTAATGTTCCCATCTGTAAACGAGAAGACCAGCCAGTTTTTGAGGAACTGGGAACGGGGGATGGAGAGAAGGATGAAGAAAGAGTAAGGAGGCGGACTATAGAAGCACATCTCTATGTCAGTGCAACGCAACAAGCACATACTAAAGCATATTCATCACATAAGTTCGACATTTGGAAACAAATTGAAATGATGATACAAGATTGTGAAGCAGACTCCATGAGAATAGAGAAGTTGCTACAACTTGTGACAGTAATAAGTCACTTTCTGTCCCTACTAGCCTCCATATAAAAGGCTCCCCATTCCTAACTGCTGTCACTTGTTCCTAGCCAAAAGGAAATAATCCTTTCTTTGAGTTGGAGTCTCACTCTGTTTCCCAGACTGGAGGGCAGTGGCATGCTCCTGGCCACCGCAGCCTTGACCTGCTGGGCTCTGGCGATCCTTCCGCCTCAGACTTCCAAGTAGCTGGAACTATAGGTGCGCGCTACCACGTCTGGCTATTTTTTTTTTATTTATTGTAGAGATGAGGTCTCACCAAGTTGCTTAGGCTGGTCTCAAACCTATGGGCTCAGACAATTCCCTCGCCTCGGCCTCCCAAAGTGATGGGATTATAGGCCACTGCACCTGGCCAAGGAAATAATCTTTTAAGTCCACAAGACACCTAACTGAGAGGACTCAAACTGTGGTATCATCGATCAATTCTCCACCAGAGCCCGCCATGAACTAAAGGTGAAAGAGGTAAGTTATTTTAAGTGGAGTTTCTCTTGTGATACCAGGGGTCTTTTGTTTGCGAAAAAGTAACTCACAGGATGATCTGACACAGTGATTAGTCCAGTCAGATTGGTTCCTCAGAGAAATTCCAGGGCTACCATCAGGGACTCATTGTTTAGGACACGGAGGAGGTCACGCTTTTGCCAAGGATCGTCCCGTCTCCACCTGCCTTTCTGCCAGTTATAAAAGGACAAAGGCATCTTTTGGTCACAGCTCAGTATTTTTTTTTTTCTTTTTCTTTGAGCTGGATTCTCATTTCATCATCCCAGCTGGAGTGCAGTGGCATGCTCATGACCATCCCAGTGATGACCTGTTGGGCTCCAGTGATTCTTCCGCCTAAGCCTTCCAAGTAGCCAGAACTAAAGGGGTGCGCTACCACGTCTGGCTAACTTTTGACTTAGTGTAGAGACAAGGTCTCGCCACATTGTCCAGGCTGGTCTCAAACCCATGGGCTCAGGCAACCCACTTGCCTCGGCCTCCCAAAGTGCTGGGATGTCAGGCTGAGCCACTGACAGCATTTTCTACAGCTCCTGAGCCCCAGTAGAAATCGCAGTGTGGGAAGTGAGACGATGTGGGTCCCTGGAAGTTCCAATCAGTTTGTCCTGTTAGCCACGCCAATGTACATCCCTGGGCAGGAAGGGACTTTCGGGTGCCTCCTCCTGACAGCCAGGCTCCCAGGCCTCGTCACCTGCAGCCTCTCTCGTCTATGCTGTGTCTCTTTCTTACTCTGTATTGGCCCATTCCCCAGTGTCTACTAACATGGTCAAGTCTTTCCCTTCCTTCAGTGCTATCATTTTGGGAAGTACACGCAGTCTAAGCTAGCAGTCTTCACCTTTTCATTTCACGTTTAATTTTTGACTCATGGACATTAGACCTCTGGTACCGATCGTTGCACTCAAAGTGTTCTGCAAAAGCCACAAGTGGCCCCTTAGCCTTCACTTTCCGGCAGGGCGAGATCCTGGGGCACTTGCTCTCCTTGCGCTGGCCTTCTCCTCCGACTTCCACTGATCTTTCTTTCTCATTGCTAACTCTGACAGCCCTCTGGGTTATGATCTGGCTCAACACCTTCTTCTGCCATTTCAGTGTCGCTGTGTCTGTGTGCTCCCAAACTGCCTGCTTCATATTTTTAGCCTGGGTGACCCAACTGGGTGCTGCGGATTCTTCTGTTTGCTGGGAACGCGTGACGAGCCTTCTCTCTGTCCGTTTCCTAGTCACATCGCTAAGAGTGCTCTGTGTGGCTTTCCTCGGAGGCACCGACCACAAACGACCACGAGCCTGTTCTTCCACCTTCCTCCGTTCAGAAAGCTCCGATCGGTGAGGGGCATCACCAGCACCCGTCATTCGAGGTGGGTTCTGAAGTCACCGGGTTCCCTCCAGCCTTACCTTCCACACACACACAGACAAAGTGCTTCTGCGCATCTCGAAAAAAGGCTCTCCCACATACACCTGCTCTCCACGCTTGCATTTCCCATCTGCGCCACGGCTGTAGCTCTCAGCCTCCTCTCTCCTCTCCCTCCAGCACATCTTCCACACACTGCTTGCCAGAGCTATCCTCACACCAGCAGAATCATCTGATCTTTGTTTCCGCCTCAAAAAGTTATCTACAGAATACACTGGAAAGTCTCAGACGTGGCACCTGGGTGCGGTGGCTCATGCCCATCATCCCAGCACTCTGGGAGGCCGAGTGGGAGGCATGCTTGAACCCGGGAGTTCGAGACCAGTCTGGGCAACATAGTGAGAGCTCACCTCTACAAAAAAATCAAAAGATTAGTCAGGCATGGTGGTGGCATGCGCCTCTAGTCCAGTCCCAGCTACTCAGGAGGCTGAGGCGGGTGGATCGCCTGAGCCCAGGAAGTCGAGACTGCGGTGGGCCACGATCATGCCACTGTACTCCAGCCTGGGCAACCAGGAGAGACCCTGACTGAAAATAAAGTCTTAAACATGGCAGTTAGGGCTTTTTTCTAGTGATACCTCCTGCCCTTCTCTCCACTTATGCATCGTAGTCTCTCATCAGAGTGGGTCAGTTCCCCAGAGGCACTTCGTACCTTCATACTCCCCCTTGCTTCTGTTACTGCTGCCACCTTTTTTCTCTGCCTACAGTGCTATCCCAGTCCCATGCTGCTGCTTTTTTTCTAAAACTGTGGGGTACAATGCAGGGTTAGGGATATGAACATTGATCATGCAGGTCCCCTTGTGGATGAGGTGTGCCCCTCTCTCCCCTGGCAGTTTCCCACTACCGCCAATCCTTCTCATAGTATTATGATAATTGTTCAAGGTCTGCTTATGAGTGAGAATACATGGTACTGTTTTTTGTTTCTGTGATAGATCATGAATACGACAGACTCTAAATCCACCCAAGTTGCTAATCCCATGCTTAACAGAACTCGAACCATCCTTCAAGGCTGAACTGACATGTCATCTCTTCTGCAAAGTATTTTCTCTTTGTCCAGGGTCCTATGGCACGCTGCACTACAGCACTACTACCAACTGCCATGTGTCTGACTTCCCTCTAGAGTGTGATGCCTTTAGTGTTGGGGTGTCTTATTCACGTGTTTCTCTAGTGGTTAGCACAGACCTTAGTGTAGAAGAGTAATTCAATGAATGCTTCCTGAATGAAGCTAACCACACGGGGACAAGGGAGAGTAATAGAAGGGTTTCCAGATTCACTTTCCAACTCACTCCTCCATTTGACCTTGAATTTGCAGGTATTTCTGTTGCCACTGATAGGCTGTGAAATGACTCAAATATTGAGAACAGACTGACAGTCCTGATCTCGTTCACATCTCATCTTAAAAATTCCACCTGGGCCATTGTTTTGTTTTACACTGGCCATGTCATATGCTCTTTGAACTATGGCCGCCATGTTTTCTTAGATTTGGTCACCTCCCCAAGGTACAGTCACATTTATAGCTAGCTCTAATTCTAGGCAGAGGGCTACACTAGAATCTCCTCTCTCTCTCTCTGATTTACTTTCGAAATAAACTATGCTTTCCAATCTAAAAAAAAAATTCCACCTGTGGCTAGACTTTGCTGGTGGCTACACCTCACAGTCTGCTTGTTGCCATCCATTCTCGAGGCCCACACAGTTTTGCTAAAATTCCGTCTTCCGTCATTAGCCTATCAGTTGTAACCACTTCAGCACCTTCTTTCTCTGGCTTTCTCATGGAAGTTGAGTTCACAATGTATTTATTTCTAGTCACCCAGTGCTGCTTCAGATTAAATCTAGATGTGGAAGTGCCTGATGAAAGTAAACCAGAAGCTTACCCAAGAGTTGCCTTGGGCAAATGGGCAGGGCAGCATTCTCTCTTTGTAAATACGCAAGCGTGGACAGTGCTTTGCTGTTTTCTCCCACTTTGCCTCACACTTTCCCGCAACTGGTCTCTCCTGTTATCACTTCACTGGTTTTCTCTGCTCCGCAAAGACGACTTCAGGCAGCTGGCAGGGCTGCATGAGACCGGGAAGCTGGCACTCCTTAGAACGGTCATGGTCTGAAACACCAACAGTTGGCACAGGAAGGTTGGTCCCGTCTCCCTTCCTTCTCTATGCCCCTCAGCTCTCTGCTATACTTAGTGTAGCCCTCTGCCTTGAATTAGAGCTAGCTGTAAATGTGGCTGTTAAAGCCACTGACCTGTAAGATCTAGAAGGCAGATCAGTCTTACTTATGTTTGTATCCTCAGCAGTGCTTAACCCAGAGCCTTAAGTGTATTACTTAGTTCCGGTTCTCAGAATGCTTGCTGAAATGCATGTCTTCACTTACTCCTGAGGCAGGGCTGGAGACAACAAAGCACACAGACGCGATCTATAGGGACGTGAGAAACGTTTCTCAACCGCTTTAAGGTGTAATCTTAAAATCAGCACCCCTGCCACTCCTCTGCACACTCTCCAAGTGTGCGTGTGTGTGCAAGTGTACAAGCATGCATTGCCCCTGGCAGGCACCCTGGTCACCATGAGGAAGACAAGGGGCAGCAAGGCGTATGTCCTCATTGAGTTCAGTCATATTCTAGAGGGAACCGTGGGCAACAGCTGAATATCCACATAGTAAATGAATGCTGAGCTGTGGTGAGTGTGAGAAAGGAAGCAAAAAGGTGATCTGATTCAGATAAACACCAGGAGGACTTGCTTGCTAAGGCGGAAGCCCCTCTGGACCTGCAAGTGCAAGGAGGGATCCAGCTGGGTGGGGTGGCCAGCCAGGAAAGTAAGAGGCAGCGGGAGGGAACTGTTATATGCAAAGGCCCAGAGGTGGGAAGTGCAAGTTCTAGGAACCAGCGGAAAATTCTGAGTTGGAGGGAAAATGAATGAGTTCCACCCAGAAGCAATCTGCGTACAGACAGAGTTTTGAGCAATCTGGCTCTGGTTTCACTCTAATCACAGAAAGCCACGAAGGCTCTCCAGGGGGAGGCGACGTGACCTGGTTTGTGTTTTTATTTTTTACTTTTATTTTATTATTTTTATTTTGAGTTGGAGTCTCACTCGGTCGCCCAGCCTGGAGTGCAGTGGGTGCTCCTGGCCACCGCAGCCTTGCCTGCTGGGCTCCGGCGATCCTTCCACCTCAGCCTTCCGAGTAGCTGGAATTACAGGCACGCGCTACCACAACCGGCTGATTTTTTGATTTATTGTAGAGACGAGGTCTCGCCTGCCCAGGTGGGTCTCAAACCTGCGGGCTCAGGCAATCCACTCACCTCAGCCTCCCAAAGGCGCGGGATTACAGGCTGAGCCACCGAGCCCAGCTTGGTTTGTGTTTTTAAAAAGTTGCTCTGGCTGCTGGTGGAGAATGGAAAGCAGGCGGGCAGCAGGGGAGACCAGTTATTAACAGGGGACTAAAGTGACCCGTGTGAGCACCCGGGATGTGGTCCGCAGAGATGGAAGTAAATGGATACTTACAAGCAGAATATGGGTGATGGAACACACCAGACATGTGATGGCTACAGTACGTACATGTCTTGTAGCTGTGGGCTCTTATGGTGGAGAGGACAGACGGCTATGAATGCTGATTTTACTAAGTGTATCTGCTTTGGGAAGTCTCTAGGGATGGCTGAGAGAATTGCTCTACTCACACACGCACACAAGAACAAGAGCTGTCACATCCCGTTAAGCTGGTGACAGTTCATTCTGACCGTCGTGCCATTAATCTTGGCAGACAACCTGGAAAACCTGTGAGCTTCTTATCTTTTGCTACAACCAGTGCTGCTTCAGAAACTCATTCACAGGACAAATTAGCTTCTATTTCCTATGCTACTTTCAGCACCAAAAATTTCCCTAAATCACCTGCCCTACTTCTGTTTCCTTTTAGATTTTTATTTTACCCAGTGTTTCTACTTTAATACTCACCTCAAAAAAGCTACATAAGCATATTTCAACATACATGTTTGTAGCAAAACCAAACACCGCAGAAGAATACAAGTCTCTGTGTTTTCATTAGTTGGCTCTTCTATGTTTTTTTTTTAACAGACAAGGCCTTCCTCTGCTCCCCAGAATGGAGTGCAGTGATGGAATCACAGCTCACTGCAACCCAGAACTCCTGGGGTCAAGCAATCTTCCAGTGTCAGCCTCTTGAGTAGCTGGGGCTACAGGTGCACACCACCACACCTGGCTAATTTAAACAATTTATTTTTTGTAGAGATGAGATCTTGTTATGTTGCTCAGGTTGGTCTCAAACTCCTGGCCTCAAGCAGTCTTCCTGCCTCAGCTCCTTCAAGTGCTAGGATTACAGGCGTGAGCCACTGTGCCCGGCCTGTAAGTATCCCATGATGGAATAAATGGTAAGCATTTATGCTTGCCAAGTCAAACAATGATGCTCTCTTTCCAACTTATCACAGGCAGAACTATGTCGCTGTATATACACTGACTTAGCAAATTTCTCATGAGTGTTTATGATAGTAAGTACAAGAAGTTCTCTGTTTAACTGGATTTTGGGAAGAATTATGATCACTAGCTTTTTCTTTTCTTTTTTTTTTTTTTGAGTTGGAGTCTCACTTTGTTGCCCAGGCTGGAGTGCAGTGGCATGCTCACAGCTACCCCAGCGTCGACCCGCTGGGCTGAGGTGAGCCTTCTGCCTCAGCCTTCCAAGAAGCTGGAACTATAGGCGCAAGCTACCAGGCCCGGCTTATTTATTTACTGTCGAGATGAGGTCTCGCCAAGTTGTCCAGGCTAGTCTTGAGCCCGTGGGCTCAGGCAATCCTCTCACCTCAGCCTCCTAAAGTGCTAGGATTATAGGCTTGAGCCACCACACCCGGCCTACTAGCTTTTTACCAGCATTTTGGATTGGGAAAAGGGGAGAAAACTGTTGCTGTGGCTCGTCTTCTGATGGTCTGACAGTTTTAAAGATGGGAACAGCTTGCCTATCTGACTAACAAGTGTGGATCCCATGATTTATGCTGCAAGAAAGCAAACGGGTAAAGCTGAAGGACATTCATGTGTTGGCAAACTGGACACATTCCCCATTCCATCAGATTTCATGTAACTCCTCCCTTTCACCATATCACAAGGCTGTGACCTTGGGTCGCTGGAGTACCACTTCAGATGTGAGTCTCAAGTTCACTCTTAATGCCAGTGGGGGCTAGAAACTGCAAAATAAGGGAAGATATCCATAGGCAGATCTGACAAATCTCCAGTAACGGTATGGATCAGTGCAGTCTGTCCCTGGAGGTCACATGGGCCACCATGCCATCAAGACGGCTCACCCCCATGCGGGACAGAGAGGCACCACGGGCGGGGCGAAGCTGAACCCAGAGCGGGCCAGGCGCTGCTGTCCAGGGAGCTGCAGCGCCTGCAACAGCCCGGGGTGAGCGGAAGGTGCGCGACACTTGCCTCTCCGCCCTCAGGCTCCCCAGCCGCCCAAGGGCTGACAGTGCCCGGAGCTCCCTGTTCTCCCCGCGCTTTGCCGCTGCGTAGGTTCTCTCCCAGGGCTTCCAGAAGGCAGAGCCCAGTGGCCAGGGGAGGGACTTGGGATGGGAACCTGCAGTGGCCTGCAGGTGTGATGGTCTCAAGTCAGTGCTTCAACGAGGGCAAGGCTGAATGCTATCCTGCCTGGAGGCTCATGCTGGGATGAAAAAGCCAGTGTCAGCCTTCTGTGGTTGTTTCGGAGCCATGGGCTCTGTAGGAACCAGGCTGTGCTTTCTCTGGGGAGGAAGCCTACTTTCTTCTTAGACGTGACCTCTCCTCTGAGCCCTTGCTCTGTGGAATGGGCCGCAGAACGTCAGGTCTCCAGTGAACAGTTCGCTGGCTGACACTGCCAAGTAAGTTACTGGAATTGCAACAGACCACTCACTGTGATTAATCACCTCTGGCTAGAGAGAATCAGGTGAGCAGCCGGCTGTCTCCGTAGGAACAGGCAGGGCTTGTGCCGCCTTCTCCCATCCCCTGCCAAAAGATCTGCTACTCTTAGTTGGAGGAAATCTGGCTAAACCAAATTAGGCTTCCATAACACAATCTCATTAGGCTGTATCAGCTCAATACTCATTATGCAGGGTCACAACAGACAAGCTTCCTACCGCTAACTTCAAACTTTTAAAAATAAGGCAGCTGGCTGGGCGCAGTGGCTCACGCCTAGAATCCCGGCACTTTGGGAGGCCGAGGTGAGAGGACTGCCTGAGCCCACAGGTTTGAAAACAGCCTGGGCAACTTGGTGAGACCTCATTTCTACACTAAATCAAAAAATTAGCTGGGCATGGTGGCGCATGCCTGCAGTTCCAGGCTGAGGTGGAAGGACTGCCTGAACCCAGCAGGTTGAGGCTGCAGTGGCTGTGAGCATGCCACTGCAGTCCAGCCTGGGCGACAGAGTGAGACTCCAACTCAAAAAAAAAAAAGGGGCATCTGACTCTTCTGATCCTCATGTCAAAATCTTTCATAAAATACAAATCAAAATGTTAATCTAAGAAGCAAGATATTGTGAAAGTAGATATAAATGGGAACGGAGAGAGAAAAAAGAATTCAGATGTATTCAGAGCTCCCAAAAGTTGTGTGGAAATATCAAGCAGAAACTGGACAGTACCACAAGGCTGGTGGTCCTCAACTGTCTACTCTACAGGCCTTAAATTTTGACTATCAGAGTCATTTGTAGTTTGGATAACAAAGGCTGGTGACTGCTTCCCTCAGATGCCTTACTGAAAATGCACAAGTTGCTTCAAATGGGTTTTCTACCTCCCTACCACAAGCATAAAAGCAGGTATTAGTTTACTGGATTACTGTGGTAATCTGATATCTCAGTGCCCAAAGGACTATGACACAGGACTGATGACTGACCAACAGGGGACAAAAAAAGTGGAAAGCACTTTTTTAAGATGGTTGAAGGTTGCTAAGTCCCTCAAGGGCACACTGTTATCCAAAATGAAAGCAAGAAACCCTGCTGGTGTTGATGTTGCAAGACTCCCCAGTGATACTCTGCTTAGTTGATAAACACACACACACCCACCCTGTTACCAAGCCAAGAAAAGGCGTCATCTCTAAACCGCCTCTTTTTGTGACAATTCCACGTCTACGCAATGTTAGATATTCTGTCAATTCTCTGCCCAGATTCCGGGACAACAGGCGGTCTGACATATCGAGAAAGTTCCGCCTCGGCTGTAGCACTGCCCTCTGGTTCTGCTATTTCTTTTTTCCAGCACTCTCTCCACCTTGGGCAGAAGCTGCCTTCTTGGGTGACCAAGACCAAGAGATATTGGTAAAAATATTTTGGGTAAAATATTTTCATCTGCTGATTCCCTTATAAGGTCAACAGGTTCAGGGTGAACAACTGGTGTTGAAACAGACCAGAAAATAACGCTGTGCTGCTTCTAGTTCTCTTTACACCACAGAGAGACACCGTCAGGCCCTGGCTTACGTGGTATGACTTCAGAGGGGCAGAGTTGGTCTCTCTGGTCTATCAGCACATATGCGATGCTGTGGGGAATTGGGAGAAAGGTGGGGGAGCAATGTGTAAGGGGGGAGGCAGAAGGCAGAAGGCCCCAGAGGCACACCTGTCAGGAGAGTCATGCCATCAGATTGGCCTGGATGGAAGCAGCAGAAATCTGAGAAAGGACTGCCTGGGCTCCGCCAACAGCATTACATTCTTAGTGAATTTCCATCTCATTGACCCAGGAGCCTCAAGCTCTGAGACCAATACTTCAATATTTCAGCAACAAATCTGGTGCCACCAAGTGCTGAGGAGGCTGGATTCCACCTGAAATGAAGCCTAAGGAAGCTTTTTTTGATTACTTGTGGTCCTGTTTACAGATTTTGTCCTCTGCCATTAAGTGAACTATGATGACCTCTCAGCAGCTGTGCTATTCAAGCACCAGGGAGCAGGTTATACAGCACCTGAAGCTGGGAGTGCTGGCCCTCGGGGTTCTGTGCTCCAGACTCCCAATGGATCAAGTGCTGGGATGCCGAGCCACGTGTGCAGCCAAGCCCCAGTTTCTGTTTTCTTTTTTGAGTTGGAGTCTCCCTCAGTCACCCAGGCTGGAGTGCAGTGGCACACTCATGGCCACCACAGCCTAGGCCTGCTGGGCTCAGGGGATCCTGCTGCCTCAGCCTTCCAAGTAGTTAGAACTACAGGTACACATGACCATGCCAGGCTGATTTTGTGACTTGTTATAGAGACGAGGTCTCACCAACTTGACCAGGCTCATCTTGAACTCCTGGGCTCAGGCAATCCTCTTGCCTCTGCCTCCCAAAGTACTCGGATTACAGGCATGAGACACCGTGCCTGGCTCAAGACCCATTTTCTTCTGAGATTCCTGTAGATTTCATCTACTATGAGCTGGTAACTCATTGGTAGTTGGGCTGCCTTGGATCTCTCAGCTTTCAATCCTTGGAGATGCCCCAGGATCTGCAGTCCAGATCAGTTAGCCACGTTCCTCTGGGAACCGACATAGTGTTTATTAGGCAATCCTAGTTGTGTCTTCTTACAGACATAGTTGCTGACTCTACCTGCTAAGTGCTGGCAGGAGTATCCGTAGGGTTTACAGCGAAAACCTTGCAGGAGTGCAATGCGGTTCACAGAAGACTTGGCTTTTTTTTGGTTTATTTTTTAGAAACTTGTGCCCCTAAATGCTCATAGCAGAAGACTGTTGCTGCCATCCGATTGGTCTACTCTTGCAAAGGGAGGAGAGGAAACTGAACATGCCCTGAGCATTTTCTGTGTGTTATGTGTTATTCGAGGCATTACACAACCCCTCACTTAACTCTCACCAACTCTAGAAAGAAGACATGTTCATTGCTCTGTGTAGATAAGCAAACTCAGTCTCAGAAACATGATGTAAGGTTTTCCGAAGGTCACAGTTCCTAGAAGAGATGGGATTTATATGCAGGTAATCTGACTCAAAAATTTATGTTCTTTCCACCATAGCGAGTTTCTTTTAAAAAAGTTTCCTTCTCGGGGAAAACACCACAAAATCTACTACCTGGCTTAGTATCGCCATCATGATCCGGCACTGATTTTGAGTAATCAGCGTGAAGTGAGCTGAGCAGCATGTCCACAGGCATAGCTGTCTCTCACGGTCACAAGGGTAGCGACATCCCAGCACGGTTAGAGCCTGAGTCTGTGATGAGTCACAGCGTGAGGCACAGTCAGATCTGGCCTATCTTCTTTTCAAGCCAAAATACACTCTGCCTTTACCAGTTATGCTGTTGTTTTCTTTGTTTCCAGGAAATCAGTAATATACCTAGCTTTTGAAAACACCAACTTTATTAAAGGAATGACTCTTTAAAAGTGTTAGTGTGGAGAAGTAGAGAGCACACTCCCCTAGGACACTAGAGAAGGAGGTCTCAACAGAAAGAGAAGGCTTCTTATCTTGTCTAGTTTGTCGAGTTGAGAAACATTCTCAAGTCAGGTTCAAGCTCACTGGGAAAAGGAGCTGGGGTAAGTCAGGAACTCTGCTGCATGCAGGATGGGCAGTGGCGGTAGACACTATGTATTTGCCACCCCATTCTAGTCCCTCCTCGCTTCTTCACCTATGACTTTGCAAGCTGATTCAGCATCTTAAGGCCTTGATAGCAAAATAGGAATGACACCTTATTTATCTAAAAGCAGAATGGACAGACCAGCTGATCTCATCAAACATTTCTCAGCTGTGAGGTTAAAGATTCTATTTTCTGGTATAAATCTTAGTACTGGCTAGACTTTAATAAGGTTAGCGATTGGTGACTTTAATGATGATAAGGTTTTCACAAGAGCAATAATTTTTAAATGATTCTGCTGTAAGTCAGAGAGATGAACAATATATCAATTCTCTGTTCACATCTGAAGAATACTGAGGAAGTCTGTTAAGCAGCTAATAATATAGCCTGTCATTCCTAATGGGGACATTTAAAATTATTTAGGAAACACAGAAATGCAGGGTAGCATGCTAAATATCTACGCAGATGTTGAGTCTCCAGGAAATAACACTGTGAGACAATAAATTACTTAACCTCATTATAGTCTTGCCTTGAGAAGAAACAGAGATGAGGTCTCTACCATGTGAAATGCTGAATAAAGAAACTTCTCACTGCTTTCAATCCCCATGCTCCATGCAATAAATATAACACAGACTCAGAACTGCTTATCACAGATCTATGCCCTACCTGGGATCACATAGAAATTTGGTCTTCTCTCCTTCTTCTCTCCAGATAAGCCATTCGCGAAAAGAAGGATGCACAAACATACGCGTCATGTCTCTGCGCTTGATCAGGAACATGGAGAGGTTCTCCATTCTCTGTTGAAAATCCTCCCACTCCAGAGTGCCTTCAATGCTACCAGCATTGATGGCCTGGAAGATGTGCTCATCAGTCAGTGGGTGGAGCGAGGCCACTGCCACATTCAGGAGAGGCATCACCCGGTCAAAGGAAGACTGGGTTGGGAATTTCATGTTGCACTGCAGTAAGTAGACCTCTGAGAGCGAGACAGGAACTACTTTATAGCTAGAGCTCTTTAACACTAGGTAGCCTTTTTCTATGAGGTCAAATGTGAGTTTCAGGTATAGGTAGGACCCTTGGCTGAGGGTTTTGAGATGAGAGCTGAGTTTGCCAAAGGCAGTGTTGTCCATTTTGCCATTGAGTGAGATGTTGCTCTGGATTTCGGCGCTGCTGTGTATCCGGTGCAGGATGTAAGCCTGCAGGTCCTGGTCTATGGCTTCATTCTCTTCCAGGTGATCCAAAAAAATCCTGTGGAAAGGCAGCAGCTTGGTGATTTCCTAAAACAGACAGAGAGAGAGAGAGAGAGAGAGAGAGATAGAGAGAGAGAGAGAGAGGGACAGAGACAGAAAGACCTTCAGTTTCCCCTAAATCTTGTGATAAACCACGAGGCCTACACATTTATTCTGACCTTCTGAGTGGCCAAAGAAAAGAGGAAGATATGATCAAGTATTCATATCCTTAAACTAAAACACAGTTGTTGTGTAGGATGGGCACAATTTTTCCTATCACTGAGACTTAAGACAATTTTTTATGGGTCTCCATAAAGAGAACTTTAGGAATGGTTTCATGGTCATTATTCCAAACATTACCCTTAAACTAAATATAAAATGGAGTGCCACATAACTCTTTTGTTGTGATTTTTCTTAGTGTGAATGAGGTATAATGCCAAAGTACAATTCAGTAAGAGAAATGTGTAAGGATTCAAAGAATGCCACTGAAAAACATGGCTTTCTAATCCCCTAATAAAATGACTTCATTAAACTTTGGCCGCCTGGAGATGCCTTAGCTGAAAGGAACACTTTTTTTTTTTTTTGAGTTTGAGTCACACTCTGTTGCCCAGGCTAAAGTGCAGTGGCACACTCATGGCCACTACAGCCTCAACCTACTGGGCTCAGGTAATCCCTCCACCTCAATTTTCCAAGTAGCTGGAAGTACAGGCATGTATCACCATGCCCAGCTAATTTTTTAAAAAAAATTGATTGTAGAGATGAGGTCTCGCCAAGTTGCCCAGGTTGGTCTCAAGCCCGTGAGCTCAGGTGAGCCTCTTACCTCGGCCTCCCAAAGTGCTGGGATTACAGGCATGAGCCACCGCACCTGGCCAGGAACATTTCCAATTACAGAAACTTTGGTCATCTGCTTGGAGATCATATTGGGGGGAAGGTGCCAGGGCTTTGTGGCGACTCTTAGGCACTGAGTTTTACCCTTTCTTCTCTACTTGTGAACTCCTGTGAGTACCCATTCTCTTTCCTGCGTCAATTTCTTCTTAGTTGGATTACACACACATAAACCCCATTTTTCTTTTTTATGAGTTAGAGTCTCACTCTGTTGCCCAGGCTGGAGTGCGGTGGCACACTCATGGCCACCCCAGCTTCAACTTGATGG
The DNA here is from genome assembly GCF_000164805.1 of Carlito syrichta. Classification (NCBI taxonomy): domain Eukaryota; kingdom Metazoa; phylum Chordata; class Mammalia; order Primates; family Tarsiidae; genus Carlito; species Carlito syrichta. The sequence continues at coordinate 67,936 of NW_007113135.1, forward strand.
GTTCCGGCGATCCTTCTGCCTCAGCCTTCCAAGTAGCCGGAACTACAGGCATGTGCTACCACACCTGGCTAATTTTTGATTTATTGTAGAGACAAGGTCGCGCCAAGTTGCCCAGGCTGGTTGAACCCACAGGCTCAGGCAATCCACTCACCTTGGCCTCCCAAAGTGCTGGGATTACAGACTGAGCACCAAACCTGGCCTGAACCCCATTTTCTTTCCTCCGCTACTAGCCTGCATCTCTGTTCCCATTTTTAGCAAAACTTCACAGAGAAGTTTTCTGTTTGTTGCTTCTAATTCTCCCCTTTCACCCTCTCCTTTATTTGTTCCAGTTAGGCTGTGCCCTCACGGCTTTGCTGAAATGATTCTTGTCCAGGTTATCAGTAATCTTTACTTTGCCAAATCGACATCAAGCTTTAGTTCTTAGCTTCCTCACTGTCTCAGCGGTGCGGAGCACTGCTGCCTGCACCTTCCACCTCTGCAGCAGGCCCCTCGCCTCCCTCTGAGCACACTTGCACTTTTCTCGTTAGCCTTTTGGTGGGCTTCTCTTTTCTTCCCCAGCCCTCCCAGGGCATGGGTCTCTATTCCTCCCTCTTCCCCAGTCATTTTCCCTTCCTAAAACAGTTTATCTAGTTCATGGTTCTAAGTGTCTGTATGCGGATGATGCCTATGTTCTGTTTCCAGCTTAGTCCTCTCCCACTGTGTATCTGTCTCGTCAATGTCTACATTTGGATGTTTCATAGACAAACAATGTGACGAAATCAGAACTACTGAATTCTGTCCCCCACTACAGAACTTCCCCATGTCAATAAATGGCATTACTATTGACCCCACCACCAAAACCCTAGGAGGTCTCTGTGATCTATTTTCCTTGAATCACCACTGACCCATTTGCTCATGAAAAACCCAAGATTCATCACAGAATCTTCGCTCTTGCTCACACCCACATCAGTCCTTTCGACCCTCCTTCAAAATAAGAGTCCAAATATGCCCACTTTGTAGGTCTCCACCATTACCAGTTCGGTGTACGCCACCATCACCTTTCGCCTGTACTTGCTTCCATTCTTGATGTCCTGATTTTACTGCCTAGAGAGCCAGCAGACAGAGATCTTCTAAAAAGTAGATCAGGGCTGGGTGCTGTGGCTCAAGCCTGTAATCCTAACACTTTGGGAGGCCGAGGTGAGAGGACTTCAAGACAACCCTGAGCAACATGGCATAACCTCGTCTCTACAGTAAGTAAGAAAATTAGCCAGGCATGGTAGTGTGCGCCTGTAGTTCCAGCTACTTGGAAGGCTGAGGTAGAAGGATCGCCGGAGCCCAGCAGGTCAAGGCTGCGGTGGCCATGAGTGTGCCACTGCACTCCAGCCTGGGTGATTCAATCAGTGAGACTCTGACCCCCCCCCCCCGACCCTAGAAAATGGTAGATCAGATCTCACACGTATAAGGCTCCTTGGAGACACCTTGCCTCCCTACTGTATCTAAAACAACTACCATCTCCACCCATCCCTTCATGCTATTTTATCTTCCTTCATAGCACTTAACACACTACCTGCCATCTTAGAATATGTTTCCTTTTTACTTATTGATTGTCTGGGCTCCTTACTAAAACATAAGCTTTACAGAGGCTGGGACACTGTCTGTCTTGCTCATTGATGAATCCCCAACCCTTAGAACAGAGCCAGAGATACTCCAAGGACTTAAAAATGTTTGTGGAGATAATGATCAACTATGAATGAGGGTCCATTTTTTAAAAACTATGAATTATTTTAGTGTCATAACTGAAAGAAAATATTTAAAACAATTCTTAATTGAAGTACTTTTTCTGTTCTCTGGCATAGCTGAAAAATTGAAATCATCGGTTCTATCCAGTCTTAGGCATTCTTTTAAGACTGAACATGACACTATGTGAGAATTCGTACAAAGGTAATATCTCTTAAGCAAACACTTGGTAGAAGTGGTCAGAGATGGTGTTTCTGGAAGTTTCTTTTATTCCAGAACAATCAATTTATTCTTAACAATAAATCTACTGACTAATAATAATAGGTTATATACATTTTTTTAGTTGTAAAGCTGCATTTATGTTGATTCAGTCACATTATTTAACTCAAATTACTTTGAGATTAATAATAAACATCTGCCAGGTGGTGGTATGGATTAGAAATATAGAAGGCAGTAAAGCAAACTGGTCAATATATAGGAATTACTAAGTGCCCAGGAGAGGGGAAAAGGAGGGACTTAAATGCACTTATTACTTTCTGTGCACTTATTATTATAGGGTTACATCAAAATAGTGGAGTGAGTTTATTATGTTTGAGATATTAATATTTGTCAAAAGAGGGGACAGGTTAAAAAAAGGCTGAGAAACACTTGTAAACCAAGTGCGAACATATAAAGAACGGGAGATACCAACTCAGCTACAGGCGGAGTCATTTGTCCTCAGAACACATATTTTTATAGGCTCAGTCTCATATTCCTTGTTCTTCTTCCAGGCCATCTTAAGTGACCAGTAAGTGAGCAGGGAACATAATAATAATAAAAAAATTATTGAATTATCTCCCAGTTGTAGTAAATTTCATATAAAGTCCTAATATTGCCAATATTTGGTAGCGGAAGGCACAGGCAGAAGATAAGTCCACCTTCAGGATACAGGAAGGGTGTTTAAGGCCAGGCACAGTGGCTTGGGCCTGAAGTCCCAGTTACTCTGGAGGATGAGGGGGAAGAATCACTTGAACCCAGGAGTTCGAGGCTACAGTGATCTCTGACTGTGCCACTGTACTCCAGTCTGGGCAACAAAGAGCCTGCTTCAAGGAAAAAAGAAAAAAGAAAACTTATTTAAGTAGAAGAAGGGAGAAGACCCAGAAAATTCAACTCTAGACTGTAGAATGAACTGAATTTTGCATCAAATGATAAAAAATGATAAATAAAAGTCAAAGTGATTGGGACTTTCTCTGCACTGCTGTCCTCAGGACAGAGTTTACAAAAATGGACTTCTTTTCATGCTATTTTGAGAGCCATTTAACCAAACCTTATCTGGAACAATGAGAATGGGAATCTGAGAGTCATATACAAAGAGTGCTCCTTCTAGATCATATCTCCTAATCTCACAACATAAGAATAAGTCTTTGGAAATTCTTCCCAGTGCTCTAGGATATGGCAGGAGCTTAGAAAGTGTTATCACCAAGAGAAGTAAAACCTAGAACTTTTCCCATTTAAGCCCTTTCCAAGGAGAATAACATGGTTTAAAAGCAAACAAACACATACCTGTAAACTGGTCCTAACTGTTACAATTAGTTTGAGCCAAGAAGGAAATTTTCCAATCATTTTACTCAGAAATGATACAATTGTATCCCCGTAATCCGGTTTGTGAAATTCTGCTTCATTTAATCCATCAATTAAAATGATGAAATCTTCATCTGGGATTTTTCTCTCTGAGATAGAAAGAAACAAATTACTTAATAATTATTAAGTGGATAAGTAAATTCTTTTTGGGTCTTTGATCACATATACATTTGGAACAAAAATATTTAAAAAGGCCTCTCATGTGTTTACTGAATGCTCAGGACACAGAATTTATTATAAAGATATGGAATTGTTCATTTAGTAAAATTTATTTAGTTTTTCATCAAGTGTGAAAGCTTTTGTCATGTGTGTGTGTGTGTGTGTGTGTGTGTGTGTGTGATCATTTTCAGAAATCCCCATATTAACAGCTGTGAGACAGCTTAAGCACTGGAGTGAGATTCTGTATGTGGAAATTCCTTTTTCTCTTACACATGAAAAAGCTGAACAGAATTTGATCACACTTGTTTAAAGAGAACAGAATCTCATGTGCTTTTGGCAGTTTTCCGAAAAGGGTCCATTTAGTGTCTCAGGCAGCACACAGGACTGTTGTGCACTTGTAGCAGGAAGGACGGACGGAAGGACAGAGAAAGGAATCCTCGCTGACAGAGCTGAAGCAGGCAAGCTAGACCCAAAGACTCCGGCCGCTTCCTAGACTCCTCCTAAAGGAACCTCAGTGAGACCGGTCCCTTCTGCGATCTTCCCAGGGGAGAGGGGTCAAGTGGGAAAGACCAACATTGGCCACATTGGTGTCTAGTTGCCCTCTGGACTCTACATGCTCCCAGACTGACAAAATCAGCTTCCTTTAGGGTTAGGCAAAATAAAAGGGCTTGGCAAGACTCTGGGCGTCTACACTAACTAAATGCTTGAACAACATCGAACATCCAGAGATTTAAAAATCCCTAGACTGAGAGAACGTTTCAGTATAAGTGGACTGTGAGTAGTAAGTAAATGCTACTAGTTAGTAGGACCTGACGGGTTGCAGGGAGGAATGCAGAGCAAAGAGAGCAGCAAGTTGTTGGATTCTGAAGTGAAAAACAGGTTTTAATAGAGGAGGAGGAGTAGGAGGAGGAGGAGGAGGAGGAGGAGGAGGAGGAAGCCGAGGCAGAAGAACACGTCTGTGTCTGTGGACTTCTGCAAAGACTGGCTTTTTTCACCTTACTTGTCAAGACCAGTAGAAACTGCACAAGCTATTTTGGTTTTACATTTGAAAAACACACAGATTTTTTTGCAACGATGAACATAATACGGTTTTATGCTTTTCTCCCAAAGCATAAGCTTCATATAAAGAAATGTAATCTCTATCCTAAATGCTGTAGGTCAGTTCTCAGATAATGAAAAGTTTAGCTATGACTTTCATCTGGCAGCGTTTAAGGGCGAGAAATGACTGGACCCTAGCTCTGTTAATGGCAAGAGCGAGTGAATGGCATCAGGTGACGCTGCACTGGGAAAGCACAGAACTCCCTGAGGGGGTCCAAGGTACTAAGGAGGCAAGAGGTGCTTGAAACGAACTAGAATTCACCCAAACAACGGGCCGTCATGTTCCTGATTCCGAGGTCTCTGGCTCCCTTAAGCGTCACTGTGTCTCTGATTTCCACAGAGGAGCTTTCAGTGGCACTCCGCTTGGCTGGGCACAGTCGCCCGTCCCACTCAGTGGGTGCTGGAGCCACCCTGCCCTGGTTCCGGAGGGCTCACGGCAGTATCCTCAGGCTGGCTGCTCAACAGTCAGGGGCTTGAGATGGGCAGTGGGGAGATTTACACCCCGGACACTCGCAGCTGTCCTCCCTCAGGCGGGTGGTTAAAAACTCAGGGCACACCACAGTCCCCACACTTCAGTTACACGTCTTAAACTTAGCTTAACACAGCTTCCTTCACAAGAAAGTCATGACCTTCAAGTAGAGAAAAGGGCTGACGATGATGCATCTGTTGCGACTGTCTTGGGAAAACATTTCAAACACGTTCTCAAGCAGAAAAGCCAAGGTGTGCACTGAATGATGATCTAGACATTTTTTATGAATCAATAATTCATTTGCTAATAAAGCATTTGCATAAATTCTTAGATTATATTATTCATCTAGTGAGTAAAGCAGATAACATACCAATTCTTATTTTTAAAAAGAAATATTTACCTCCCAATCAAAATAACTATATTCTTCGAAATCCTGGTATTTTTTTCCCCCAGGAGTCACCTCCTTTGAGGTACTTACAGGTCACCTATTATTTTTGGTTATACGAAGTGCCAACAAACATTTCATTATTTAGGAAGAACAGCGTATTTATCTAAGGATATCCAATCTTGAGGATTCAGAACAATAAATGCAAAGAATTTCCTAATGCAACTAATATTGTAAAACAATGAGGACTGCTCCTAAAATAATTTCTTTTCTTTTGCTAAGAAATAGGGTTCTCCTTTCCAAGAACTAACTGGCCCGACCCTGTTTAGCTTTGGAGATCAGACGAGATCAGGTGTGTTCAGGGTGGTATGGCCGTAGATGGGAATATGGTTTCTCAACTACAAGTTTAAGGGGTGAGGTTTTAATGATCTTTAGACACTGCCTTCCAAATGCAGCCAGCCTGATAAGAATGCTTCAGCATGTTCATTTTCGAACTTTTGTGGAAGTGGTATCAAAATCACGAGCTCTTATAGAACTATTTTTTTTTTTTGAGTTGGAGTCTTACTCTGTCACCCAGACTGGAGTACAGTGGCACAATCATGGCTACCGCAGCCTCAACCTGCTGGGCTCAGGTGATCCTTCTGCCTCAGTTTTCCAAGTAGCTGGAACTACAGGTGTACGCTATTATGCCTGGCTTATTTTTTGATTTATTGTAGAGATGAGGTCTCACCAAGTTGTCCAGGCTGGTCTTGAACCTGTGAGCTTAGGCAATCCTCTCACCTCGGCCTCCCAAAGTACTGGGATTATAGGTATGAGCCACTGCATCCGGCCTTTTCATAGAATTTTACAAATAAAAATTTAAAAACGAATCAGGAAGGCTGGGCTCGGTGGCCCAACCTATAGTCCCAGCACTTTGGGAGGCCGAGGCGAGTGGATTGCCTGATCCTGTGGGTTTGAGATCAGTCTGGGTAACTTGGCGAGACTTTGTCTCTGCAATTAACAACAACAAAAAAATAGCTGGGTGTGGTAGTGCGCATCTGTATTTCTAGCTACTTGAAAGATTAAGGTGGATGGATCACCAGAGTCCAGCAGGTCGACACTGGGGTGGCTGTGAGTGTGCCACTGTACTCCAGTCTGGGCGATGGAGATCCCAACTCTAAATAAATAAATAAATAAATAAATAAAAATAAAAATTAATCGGGGACTCACAAAGGATTCCTACTTCATATTTTGCCATGTAAGAACATTTAAGCTATAATCACCATCCACTGTTACTATTATTTTATAGGATTAAAAAGAATTTTAATATTAGAAAAGTAAGAGAGACATGATCGAATCTTTCGATACATACACAGGTAAAATTACATCATATCTACATCCACATTGCTCTGTTTTCTTATTTGGTCCTGGGCTAATTCGAAATTTCAGGTGTGGCCTGGCACTTAGGAGTCGTTGCTCAGGCTGACAAGCCACAGAAAGGTTCCCCAAGCCCTTTCACCCTGTCTTTTTTCTATTGTTCAGATGTGTGATCCATCTCAGATGGATTTTTGCGTACAATGCGAGGTAAGGGTTGAGATCCAGGTAGTCCCCACACTTATCCAGTTGCTCCAGGACCACATGATGACAAAAATCTTCTCTCCCTAACCCGACATCTTTGAACAAACTGATTGCATAAGTGTGGGTTGTTTCTGGACTCTCCGTTCAGCTCCAGTGATCTATTTTCTATCCCTGCACAGATACTGCCCTGTCTGTGGAGTACAAGAGCTGACTCAAGCTGGCTCATGAGAGCAGACTGCTAAGATTTTATGCATCAGTTCGGCCCCCATCCCTGAGCTGGTTGTTAAACATGGACTAGCACATCACTGTCTGTCACGCTTAGGGCAGTAATCAGTAATACTGTAAGGCCTGAATCTTTCACCTTTCTTCTTTTTCAAGATTGTTTTAGCTATTTTTGGTCCTTTGAATTTCTGAAAGCCGTCAATTTTTAAAGAAAAATTCTGCTAGGATTTTGATTGGGACTACGTTGAACCTACAGACCAGTATGAGGAAAAACTGACATCTCCCAGTCCACATATATGGCATGCTTCTTTCATTTACCAAGCTCTTTAATTTCACTCTACAATGTTTTCTTTCACTGTGAAGGTTTCACACATCTTTTGTTGAATTTATTTATTACAAGTATTATTTATTTTTTGATGCCACTGAAAATACTATTTATTCCAGTTATCTATTCCTTTATCAAACAGCGAGGTGGTTACTCGAATGCCTGGAGCTAGGGATGGAAGTTGAATCGTGATTTGGAGACGGGACCGTCAACTGGACTCTCCTTGTAGCTGGTGTTGCTTCACCGCATGGTGAACTTGGGGTAGGCTTCTCACGTGGCAACACATGCCTCAGAAGCAGATGTTTCAGTGAACAAGATGGAAATTGCAAGGTCATTTTGGACCTACCTTCATATGTGCACAGTGTCACTTTGCAGGGCTCTATTTGTTTAAGCAATCACAAACCTGCCCAGAGATGGGGGAAGAGACACAGATCCCCACTTAATAATGTCAGATTCTGTAGCCATGTTTTAAAACTAGTGGGTCTTTTTTGGGGTACATTCTTTATAGCTTTCTAGGTAAACAATTATGCTGTCTGCACATAAAGACAGTTTTGCTTCTTCCTTTCCGACCTTTATACTATTTGCTTGCTTGCATATTTTCTTACTGTACTAGCTTGGACCACCAGTGGAATGATGGCTATAAGTAGTGAGAGTGAGAGCACATTCTGTCTTGCTCTTGATCTCGGGGGAAAGTATTTAACATTTCACCATGACAATATGTTTATCGGACTTAACTTCCTTCTATTCCTAGTTTGTATAGTTTAAAAAAAATTCCCTTCAGCCAAACCGTCTAAATTTGCAGTTTTTATCATTAATTTGTGTTGAATTTTGTCAAACGCTTTTCTGCATTTATTGAAATAATTATATGGATATTCTCCTTTATTCTGTTAATATATTATACTGATTAACTTTCAACTGTTAAACTCGCACTTCATTCTTTACCAAGTAGGACTAATCAATTTGCTATTGCTTTTTTCAGGATTTTACTATTACAGGAGAAAGGGTCTTGCTCTGTTGCCCTGCTTGGAGTACAGTGGCACGATCATGACTCAATGAAGCCTCAAACTCCTGGGCTCAAGCAATCCTTCCACCTCAGCCTCCTGAGTAGCTGAGACTACAGGCTTGTGCCACCACACCCAGCTAATTTTTAAATTTTTTGTAGATGGGGTCTTGCTATGTTGCTCAGGCTGGCCTCCAACTCCTGGCCTCAAGTGATCCTCTACCTCAGCCTCTCAACGTGTTGAAATTACAGTGTAAGTCACTGTGCTCAGCCTATAATTTTCTTTTCTTGGAAGATCCTTAACACATTTTGGTGTCAGCATTATGCTTACCTAATAAAACAAATTGGAGAATGTTCTATTCTCTTCCATTTTCTGAACACAATTGTGTAACACATTTGACATTATTTCTGCCTTAAATGCTAGAAACAATTAAACCAATTAATCAGTGAAGCCAGGATTTTCTTGCTGGGAAGATAGTTTTCCTTTTAGGCTACAATCAAATTGAAGAGATTAGTGCTGTTTAGAGTTTCTATTTCTTCTTGAATCACTGTTGGAAGGTGGTGTTTTGTTAAAGAACATGACCACTTTAGCTAAGGTATTAAATGTACTGTTATAAAGTTTATAAGGATCCTTTACTTTTACTTTTGTTTCTTTTATTTTTTATTTTCTTGAGTCAGAGTCTCACTCTGATGCCCAGGTGGGAGTGCAGGGGCACGCTCACAGCCACTGCAGTCTTGACCTGCTGGGCTCCAGCGATCCTTCCACCTCAACCTTCAAAGTAGCTGGAACACACCCATCTAATTTTTTGATTTATTGTAGTGAAGTCTTACTTTTCTTTTAATGGCTATGGAAACTGCAGTGATATCTCTTCATTCCTAATGTAGTTAATTTGTGTTTTTCTCTCATTTTCTTGGTCAGTCTTGCTGGGGTTTATCCATTTTCACCATCAATTTTCTATTTCATTAACTTCTGCTCTTGCTTTACTATTTCCTTCTTTCTGCTTAATCTGGGTTTATTTCTGTATTTTTCTAGTTTATTAAGACAACTGATTTTATAATATTTAGTTGGAAATATTTAATAATTCTCTTTGTGATTTCTTCTCTGACCCATTGGTTATTAGTATGTTTTTGTTTTTTTTTGAGTTGGAGTCTCACTCTGTCGCCCAGACTGGAGTGCAGTGGCTGCTCCCGGTCACCGCAGCCTTGACCTGCTGGGCTCTGGCAATCCTTCCGCCTCAGCCTTCCAAGTAGCAAGTATGTTGTTTGTTTATAAATATGTGGGGGTTTTCTTGTTATTGATTTCTAATTTAATTCCATCGTATTAGAGAACATTTTCTGTAAGATTAATTTTTTGAAGTTTGGAGATTTGTTTTAAGTCCCTTAAATATGGTCCACATGCACCTGAAAAGAATGTATATTCTGCAACTATTGGATAGTGTTCTATAAATGTCAATTAGATCAAGTTCATTGATAGAACTGTTCACATCTTCTGTATCCTCACTTTTTGTCTACTCTAATAGTTACTCAAGAGAGAGGAGTTAAAAATCTCTAACTATGACTGGGTATTTGCCTATTTGCCCCTTTATTTTTACCAGTTTCCGATTCACATATTTTGAGTGTCTGATACTAGGCACATGCGCACTTATGATTATTTGACTTTCCTGATGAATTGGTCCTTTAATGTCCCTCTAGAAATGAAGGCATCTACTATCTTTAAGGAAATGGCTGCCTTTGGACCATAGCTGACACTAGAATTGCAGAGGAAAAAGGGAGGGAAGGCAAGAACATGAATGGGGATGAATTTCATTTAATTTTCTTCACTTTTTAAAAATCACAGCTTTCCTGAGACACCCTTATGCTTTTTAAATGATTTCTAGTGTACATACGGGCTGTGCAACCATGGATGCTATGCTACTTTACCTGAACTGATGGGGTAGCAGGAAATAGGACATGAAGACTGGGGAGATGCCTAGCCACAGAAACTCCACAACACTGAGCTGGAACCACAGTTACTGACTTATTTGACCTTCACGACAAGGACCGAAAACCGCACTGTCTCTGGCACGAAAAAACACACTATATTTGGAAACGAGAAGGAGGACTTTGAGCAGCAGTCACTGCAGGGTTTTTCCAAGCGCAGCCTTTCCTCTGTTGACTGCGTGCGCGGGGACATCAGCGTGCAACCTCTAGTGTTGGCCACCTGACGAAAACAACCACTTCCACAGCAGGGCCCCAGCCTACCGCCCTTCGCCCACACCAGGCCTCATCTGTACCTCTGTGGAGACTCTCTAGGGGCTCCAGCACGCCCCTCCGGAAGGAGGCCAGGGGGTCCTGCACACAGGAGCGAAGGCTCAGCATGCTCTGTAGGTGTGGCTGCCGGAGAAGCTGCTCCCGGTAGGCTGCCAGCTGTGGAGAGCGGCAGAGCAGGGCTGCGACGTTGTGGACGAGCTCGGGCACCAGGCAGGTGTAGGCGTTGTCTGCCTGGCAGTAATGATACGCCACCACCTGCGGAAGACAGAGGACAAACCAGAGGGCTCAGTGGGGCAGAGGCAGAGGCTGCGCAGGGCCACGCCGCGATACTGTCCCGCTCTCCATCCCAGCCTCTGCATGTGAACACGAGAGCCACAGACCTAGAGACTGCCTGACTTGTGGTAGGATCCGACATCTGATACACTTTCTTTTCTTTCTTTCTCTTCTTTGAGTCAGTCTCCCTCTGCTGCCTAGGCCGGAGTGCAGTGGCATGTTCACCGCCACTGCAGCCTCAACCTGCTGGGCTCAGGCGATCCTTCCACCTCAGCCTTCCAAGGAGCTGGATGACAGGCATACACCACTATGCCTGGTTAGTTTTTAAAATTTATTGTAGAGATGCCAAGTTGCCCAGGCTAGTCTCGAATCCCTGGACGCAGGCAATCCTCTCGCCTCCGCCTCCCAAAGTGCTGGAACGATAGGCGTGAGCCACAGCACCCAGCTTGATAAACTATTTCTAATGTATACACAGGATATTGTAACCCAGAATTAAAATTTATAAATAAAAGTTTTCCCTCTGGATTATGAGAAATAGAAATCATTCTGAAAATGAAGATTTACATTAATATCACTAACATTTATTCAGCATGGAGAAGTACAGCAGAGAATCTAATCTTGTAACAAAGCATTAGGAATAAAATGATTAGAGAAAAATCATGTTAGTCTCAACAAACACATATTCTTACATCACTGCTTTGATTACAGTTGTATTATAAACTAAGCCTCATAAAAAAATAATTCATATTTAACAATTAGGATTAAATGTTTTCTGAGCAGCCTTAGAGTATTGGAATTAGATAAAAGGAAGAAAAGGGTGAGATTTTTGTTAGATGTAGATTTTTTTTTTTTTTTTGAGACAGGTCCTCACTCTGTTACTACGCTGGGGTGCAGTGGCACAATCATAGCTCACTGAAGCCTTAACCTCCTGGGCTCAAGCTATCCCCCATCTCAGTCTCCTACAGGTTCGCGTCACCACACACACCTAATTTTTTATTTTTTGTAAAGATGAGGGTCTTGCTATGTTGACCAGGCTGATCTTGAACTCCTGGGCTCAAGCAATCCTTCCACCACTGGGATTTTGGGTGTGAGCCACTGAGCCTGGTCTAAATGCAGGTCTGACGGTCAAATAACTTAGAAAATTTATGAGTCTTTTTTGCCTTGAAACATCAACCTTACTGTTCTATACAGTACATATCACTGATGTTTACACACGTATCTGCTTTTATGTTTCTCCACTTTTCCTGGCATCGCTGCCCCGCCAACCCAAGTTCCTTCTGACCAAAGGGCTTCCTTTAGCTCTACTTTAAATGAAGGTCTACTGGCAACAGATTCTCTCAATTTTTGCTCCTTAGAGAATGACTTTATTTTATTCATGATATTGAAGGGATTTTTAAATCTCTGATTTCTTTTCTGCAAAACTTTAAGACTCAGGTGCTACACAGGCATGCTTATTACAGGGACGCACTGAGTGGTGGAAGGATGAGGTCTCAGGGGCTCCCTCCCAGACGGCGAATGCTGTGCCCTGTGGGTAGCTTCTGAGTCCTCGCCCCATTCCTACCTCTCCCCTCACTGGTGTTCCCAGGGTCTCCTATTTCCATCCTTGGGCCTGTTGAGTGCTGGTGACTGAGTGAGAACATGTGGAAAAAACCTGCTGCTGGTTTGCACTTAGGACGATGATCTCTAGCTCCGTCCATTTTGGTACAAAGGTCAGGATTTCACTCTTTTTGATGGATGTGCATATTCCAACGCGCACACATACCACATTTTCTTTATCCAGTCAACTGCTGGAGGGCATTGAGGGTGGTCCATGATTTTGCTACTGTGAATAGTGCTGCAACAAACATATGAGCATTGGTATCTTTTTACACATTGATTTTTTCTTCCTTTGGGTAGATCCCTAGGAGTGGGATTGCTGGGTCAAATGGTAATTCACTTTTTAGTTTTTTGAGAAACCTCCATACTGTTTTCCATAGAGGGTGACCTAGTTTATAATCCTGCCGACAGTGGGTAAGCATTCCCTTTTCTCCTCAACTGCACTGGTATCTGCTGTTCTTTGATTTTCTACTAATAGCCATTCTGACTGATGTGAGGTACTATCTCATTATGGTTTTATTTTGCATTTCTCTGATGATCAGTGATGTTGAACATTTTTTCATTTGTTTGCTGGCTGCTTGGGTGTCTCCTTTTAAGGAGTGTCTATTCATGTCCTTTGTCTACTTGGAAAAATTATGAGTTTTGATATCATCTAGGGTCTAGGCTGTCTGGCTAGAACCTGGAGTCTTCAAGCTGCTTTTTTTTGGGGGGGTTATAATTTGCACAGGGCTCACCTGTTATCTTCTGGCTGTTTTCCCTTCCTTAGGGGCAAGTACAGAGCGTGTTTTTAACCTAGACCATTCTTCTGGCTCATTATTACCCAGAAAAGTGATAGAATTGTTTAGAAAATACAGAACTGGCAGGGAAGTTTCAGCTTGAATGCAGAGAAAACCCTTGGCACGGTGCCCTGCACATCGCAAGTCACAGTAACACCAGGTGATGTCGCCATCATCACCATCACCTTCATCCTCAAGGACCTGTACTCTGTCTTTTTCACCAACCAGCTTTGTGCTTATAGGCAACAGGAATTTGTCCTGGGGGCATTCATGGATATAACACTGGAATTCCAGCTCCCCAGTCATCTCCTAGAGAACAGTCATCCACTGATGAGCTCTGCTTTGAAAAGACTCCGCATCTACCAGTATGGTCATTCTAGCTCTCTTAACACATGCTAGAAATGTCAATTTTTAATAAAATAGCTGAAACCTTCTCATTAAAGATAAAGCAACCAAACAACACAGGAGATGTTACTACATGTATAAAACTGAAGATAGGAACTTCTTGTGAGAAGCAATGAAGTCTGAGCATAACACAGAAAATGGAAATCAGAGGTTATATTTTAAAAATCGCCACTCTTTTGATAGCTCAATTAATGCTTCATTATCCACCTTAAACACAACATAAGGAACCCAAAGAAAAGCTCACCAGTAATTGATCTGTCTCTCAATGAACAGTGAATGTCAGTGGTTACGTCTACAAATCTCCACTTGATAAAAAACACCTCTGAATCAAATAAACTTTGGTCATATTTTACTTCAATTGATTCCACATATCGAGGCTACGTATAGCTGAGCAAATCAACTGTACCATTTGCCTAATGTAACAGAATATCATTTTAAAGATAAAAATTGTGAAATTTAGAAAAAAGTTCATTTACCAACTTTATTAAAAATCATCTGTGCTCTTGTATGAATGATGTTGCAGCTAACAAAAGTCAAAGCCTAGGCTATACACCTCTTTCTTGTAATTTTAAATTTTCTTTGTCCTTCCAAACATAAAATCTTGATGCTTTTGCAGAATTCAGGTAGTAAATTCACTTATCTTCATTAGATTTGCACTGTGGCTCAGAAGAGGTTATCTACTAGACAGTTTAAAGTAGCTAGGTAGCGTGTACAAGGGGGAACCTCCCAAAAAACTGGAATTTATTTATAAAAAATTGTGTGTTTTTCCTTACATGTTTAAACTTCAGTAACCTTCCAAGTATTCTCTACTGGATGCAATATGCCCATCAAGACACCTTTTCCACTGCTCAAAACCATTTGTGAACTCGCCAATTTTGATGACTTTTGATGCTTCTGTTTTTTGCTTCACTTCTTCTACACTGGCAAAAAGTTTCCCTTTGAGGATTTTTTTCATCTAGTGAAACAAAAAAAGTCACTTGGGGTAAGAGCAGGTAAATAGGGAGGGTGGGGAATGGGCGTCATGCTGTTCTTGGTCAAAAACTGTTGGACACCCAGTGTGGTGTGGGCAGCTTGTTGTCATGGTGGAAGAACCAGTCACCTCTCTGCAACAACTTGGGACATTTCCTCCACAAATCATGATGCAACCTTCTTGAAACTTGCAGATAAAACTTTGTCTGATCTGGAGGAATAAATTCCAAATGTACTACAAGAGACTCACTCGCCAAAACATAATTCTGGATTTTTTTGGGTCCCTCTCATGTAAGCACATACAATCTGTCAAAACATTTAGTACTTTCCCCAAATTTCCTATTAATATTATCAGCAACTTTTCCTATGCATAAAAATAGAAAATCAGCCTGGAAATGTAGGGTTTTTTCCTTCAGTCTCCCACAAAACCAGAGCTCAGTGACAGAGGCAAGGTCACGCCATACACGCTGAGTAAGTCATCCTGTCCACCTACATGCCACCACGATCGCCATGGCTTCTTGGAAATGGCTCAGGATGAGTCCATCCCATGAAGTTGGCAGGTAAAGCCAGTCTCAAAAGAACTCCCCCAAATTTCACTTTTAGCCATGTCTTTCTCACATTATCCATTTTTTTCATCTCAAGTTTCCCTGAACTTTTTATTAAAACAATTTTGTCTAAAGTAAACCTGATGTGACCAGAGTTACATTAATTCTTTGGAAGAAGAGAGCAAGGAAACTGTAGGTTACTCCTGTGAGAGAAGAAAGAAAAGGGCAGGCCTGGGGGCTCTACAGGGCAGTAAGAGACCAGAGGCCAGTGTAGCTTGTGCACAAACTCTCTGGATTTGATGCTATGGCCAAGAAGTGATAACACGAGTTCTACATTTTGTCAAAGGGACCGGGTGGCAGCAGCTCTATCAGGCCTGTGGTCAGAGGCCCACACTCTCCACCGACCACTTCATACTTTAAAGGAACAGTCTGTGACAGGACTGAACCAATCCCACATGAAGAAAGGGCAGCGCCTAGCATCTGAAATGCATCTGGCCCTAAAGTCTAACTGCCGTCTTCACTGGCTCTAGCTAGTATCACTTACACACGTTGCAAGGTCCCTCTTTTGGGCCAGCTGCAACATCAGGCCTCCTGGCATCATGCGTTTTGTGAATGTCATGTCTTCTTCCTCTTCAAGAGTGACTTCCTGATTGATCACCACACCCTTCAGGTTCAAGTTTGATGTTTAATATTTGTAGGGACCTGGTAGCTCACAGTATATAACAACTTCCTCTTCCTTTTCTCTTGCCCCTTAATTCTGATTAACCCTCACACTGGAACTGGAAGCCAGGAAGAGCTCCCAGTCTTGGGTTCTGTCTCATTTTTGAGCTTGGAGCCCTATCTTTTTTTTTTTGGTAACAGGATTTTTATTTATTTATTTTTACTTTGAACTAATTTTAGACTTTGGAAATGTTGCAAAAGTAGTATACAGAATTTCCCTGTATCCCTCACTCAGCTTTGCTTATTTAAAAAAAAAATTTTTTTTTGAGTTGGAGTCTCATTGTCACCCAGACTGGAGAGCAGTGGCATGCTCACGGCCACCATAGCCTCGACCTGCTGGGTTCAGGCAATCCTTCCAAGTAGCTGGAACTACAGGCATGCGCCACCACACCTGGCTAATTTTTTGATTTATTGTAGAGAAGTGTTCTCACCAAGTTGCCCAGGCTGGTCTCGAACCCGTGAGCTCAGGCAATTCTCTCACCTCAGCCTCCCAAAGTACTGGGATTATAAGCATGAGACACTGCACCTGGCCAGCTTCCCTTATTATTAACATAACCATAGCAAAATTCACATTGATAACACTTTTATTTAAAGACATTATTCAAATTTTACAGTTTTCCCACCATGCTTTCTCTTATTCCAGGATTCTATCCAGGACCCCATATTGTATTTAGCTATTTCTCTTTAGTCTCCTAGTCTGCAGGAATGTTTAAGTTGGATACAGTGGCTCATGTCTGTAATCTCAGAACTTTGGGAGGCCGAGGTGAGAGGACTGAGTCCAGGAGTTTGAGGCCAGCCTTGGCAACACAGAAAGACCCTATATCCATAATAAATCAAAAAATTAGTTGAGCATGGTAGCACACGCCTGCAGTCCCAGCTCCTTGCAAGGCTGAGGTGCAAGGATTGCCTGAACCCAGCAGGCTGAGGTTGTGACAGCTGTGATCCAGCCTGGGTGACAGAGTGAGACTCTGACTCAAATAAAGAGTATTTTTATTTGCATTTCTCTAGTTATAAGTGAGTTTGAACATGTCATCAAATGTTTCAGGGCCATTTAAATCTTTTCGTGTGTGTGCATTTTCTGTTCATATCTTTTTGCCCATTTTTTCATGTTTTTTTTCCTTTTTCCCCCTCAAAAAAACATTTTTTTTTTGAGGTGGCATCTCACTGTCACCCAGGCTGGTGTGCAGTAGCAAAATCACGGCTACCATAGCCTCGACGTGCTGGTCTCAGGCGATCCTTTTGCCTTAGCCTTCTAAGTAGCTGGGACTACAGGTGCACACCATCACACCCAGCCAATTTATTTATTTATTGTAGAGACCAGGCTATCTCTGCTATGTTGCCCAGGCTGGTCTCGAACTCCTAGGCTCAGCCAACCTTCTTGCCTCTGCCTCCCAAAGTGCTGGGATTACAGGTGTGAGCCACTGCACCTGGCTTTCCTCAATTTTTAAGAGTTCTTTAAATATAAGCGATATGAACCCTTTATCTGTGGTACATGTTACAAATGTTTTAAAAATCATTTTTATTGATTCCTTGAAAAATAACAATAAACCTATGGCACATTAACATCTAAGAATGTATTTTTATGAAAATAGCTTTTTCAGGGTAACCCTCTCTGGTGGCCCCTTTCTGTTCTGGAAGCTTTTCTGTCCTCTCAATAAATTCTGCTTTCTCACAAAAAAGAAAAAAAGAAAAGTTCTTTCTCAAAGCAAACATTTCAAAAAGAAAAGTAGCATTGTTTAACATTTTTGCAATAGACTCCCACATCTGCTTCTGCATTTGATATGTTCTGTAAAGTATTTTGGGTTGCAATATATGAGGAAAATCCAATCACACATGGTGTGTGTGTGTGTGTGTGTGTGTGTGTGTGTGTGTGTAGGGAAGATGGGTATTCTTACGATGCTAGAACTTGTCAGTGGTAGGTTTTTAACTTATGATTATGTTTGATAAATAAATCATAGTTGTATACATTTACACGTACAGTGTGATGTTTCCAAATATGTACATACTGGGAAAAGATTCAATCAAGCTAATCAACATAGCTGTTGCCTTGCTGACCTATCATTTTCATGGTGGAATCTTTAGAATGTACTTAGTTATTTTGAAATGCATGATGTCTTACTATTACTACTGGTGTCACGTGTTGTGGAACAGATCTCAAAGCTTACTCCTGCCGGTCTAAGACCTGATGCTCCTTGATCAACAACTGCCCATCCCCTCCCTCACCTGCCTCTGTACCACCATCTCTTCTCTATTCCATAAAAGTTTAATGGTTTTAGATTTCATATGTAAGTGAGACCATGCAGTATTTGTCTTTCTGTGTCTTGCCTGTTTCACTTAGCATAATGTCCTCTAGTTTTACCCAGTTGTTACAATGATAGGATTTCCTTCTTTTTAAGGGCTGAAGAGTATCTCATTGTGTACATATGCCACATTTAAAAAATCCATTCATCTGCTGCTGGACACTTAGGTTGATCCCATAGTCTGGCTACTGTGAACAACGCTGTAATGAACATGGGAGAGAAGATAACCCTTTGATATACTGATCTTAGTTCCTATGGATATAAGAAGTGGAATTACTGAATCACATGGTTGTTCTATTTTTCGCTTTCTATGAAACCTACATGTTGTTTTCCATAATGGCTGCACTAATTTACATTCCCGCCAGAATGTAAGTTTCTCCACACCCTCGCGAACACTTGTTATCTTCCATCCTTTTGGTAAAAGCTGTTCTTACTGATATGAAGTGATACGAGGGGAGATGCAAGAAAACCCTGGAGTTATCTTTTGGAGGGAGGGCCCCTCGCAGTACACTTGAAATTTGTTCCTCGGAATCAAATGGCCTATCCAAGTTTTTGTCTGGAAGTTTTGAGAGGGTTGCATCATGGTTTGTCGAAGAAACCTCCTGAGTGGTGGCAAACAGGTGACTGTTTCTTCCACAATAACAAGGTGCCTGCCCAGACTGTGCTGAGTGTTCAGCAGTTTTTGACCAAAAGCGGCATGGCCCTCAGGCCCCATCCGCCCTGTTCACCCGACCTCGCCCCGAGCGACTTTATTTTTGCTGCTCTGGATGAAAAGAGTCCTCACAGGGAAACATTTTGCCAATGTAGAAGAGGTGAAACAAAGAACGGCAGAAACCCGTAAAGGCATCACAATGGACAGACGAGTTCCAAGATGGTTGTGAGTAGTGGAAAAAGCGTCTTGACGATACTGCATCAAATGGAGAGTATTTTGAAGGTGACTGAGGTTTAAACGTGTAAGAATAAGCACAATTTTTATATATAAGTTCCTGTTTTTTTGGGTCTCCCTCATATCTCACTGAGGTTTTAATCTGCATTTGTCCAATGACTAGTTATGCTGAACATTTTTCTCATGTGCCTGCTGTCTGTATGTCTTCTTTTGAGAAATGTCTGTTCATGTCCTATGCCCAATTTTTATGTGGGTTGTTTTATTGCTGTTAAGTTGTTTGAGTTCCTTGTATATTTGGATATTAACCTCTTATCAGATGTATGGTTTGCAAATATTTCCTCCAGCTCTGTTGATTTTCCATTCACTGTGTACATGTTCCCTTTGCTGTGCAGAAGCTTGACATCTTGATGCCATCCCATTTGCCTATTTTTCCTGTTCTTTCAAGATCTTTTTTGAATATTTTCTCTGTCAGTTGTCTTTTGACTATTCATGGTGAAGTTTTTTGTCATGCAACATTAAAAAAAAGTCTTACGTAGTTGTCGATCTTTTCTTCTGCTCCTTTATATTTAGTTCTTGGTGAGAAAGCCTTTTCCTCACCATGCTTTCTCCTGATATTTGTATGGCTTCATTTTTTGATATTTAAATCCCTAATCTGCATGGAGCTTATTCTTCCACATGGTGTGAGGTATGGCATCGTTTATCTATGTGGCCCAGCACCATATAATTACAAGTCCAGCTTCAGCCAGCGTCCTGTGTCCACAGGCATTTGGGTCTGATCGTGAACTTTCTACTCTGCGCCACTAGTCTATCAGCCTATTTATGCAGTGAGGCCTGCTGTTTGGATTATAGGGGCTTTATAGTGCGCCTCAATGTCTTGTAGTCAGAACCCTGCTGTTTAATCAGCTGTAGCAGAGCTCAGGGTGATATTTACCTTTGTTATAATTTTAGATCTAAATAGCTAGATTCCACAGATTGCTACTATTCAATTATAAATTACTGATTACCTAGCCAAAGGGGGTTAAGGGCAAGGCTAAATAAAAATGTTAAAGAAAAGTGACTAACTTACTTAGCTCATCTGGAATTTCTAGAGAAGCAAATCTGGCATAACGTAAACAGTCTAAGTGAATTCAACCTACAGTTTATGAAACCCCATCTCAGAGGACCGGTAGAATTCCAGACTCTCCACCAAGATTCATGCTGGAGGCATATGAAGCTGATTCTGACTTGACCTTATAAATTGGCTGGGGACCATGACCATGTGTAAGCACCCAACTGAGTTCCTCGAGATTTCCTAATGGAAAATACTGACATTCACAAATAGTAACTGAACTTCCACGTGTGCCAGGCACTAGGCTAAGTTGTGGAGATACAGTAACGAGTGATATAAATATGAGACCCGTCGGCCCTTCACAGTTTATCAGGAAAGAGACAGTTAAACAAGTAATAATACTGGTGGGATAAATACTATGAGAGAGGAAATATAGGATGCTACACAGTTGGGGCACCTTAAGGTAATTTAGGAGAGCCAGAGAGGGCTTCCTAGCAAAAGCAATATTTAAGCTGAGATATAAGGAGGACAAGGAACCAACCAGGGTGTGGTCGTTTTCCAGACAATGGAAAACAGTATGTGCAAAGGCCCTAAGGCAAGACATGGCTTCGTACTTTCAAGGAATTGAAATCAGTTTCAGTGTGACAAGAGTGTAAGTGGGGAATGGAGGCAGATAAGGCATGGCAGGGGTTTTCAACTGGGGTGGCCATATCTGGAGACATAGTTGTCATAATTGGGCGTCGAGGGAGTGCTCCAGGAAGTAGAGGTCAAGAATACCTCTAAACATTCTACAATACACAGGACAACATTCACTCCATACCTCCCATCCCCAGAATTATCTGGTCCATAATATCTATCACTGAGTTAGATAAACAAAAGCCTATAGTCCGAGCTACTCAGGAGGCTGAGGCAGGATGACTGCTTGAGCCCAGGATGTCAAGGCTGTAGTGAGCTATGACTTGTGCCACTGTGGTCCCGCTTGGGTGACACAGTCTCAAGAAAGAAAAAAAGTATGAGCAGAGAATGAAGATGCTTTTAGAAACGTTCAGTGTGAAAACACTTATGCCGTAGGCATCCTTTCTTAGGAAGCCACCGAAGGGTATGCATCATCAAAATGAAGAGTAAAATAAAAAAAAAGATGGCACATAATTCAACACAGACATGACAGGAACTCCCAGGAAAACAACTAGGTGGTAAGCCTTGAGAGGATCCCAAGTCCAGATGGAGCTTGACAGAGGCTTTTGAGATAGACGTCTCCAGGGCAGAAAATGTAATTGATCAGTATGGAAAACCGTATCAGAGACAATTTACAAAACTTCATTAAGGGCTATAGAATGACTTAGTCAAAGGTTTAAAGAAAAATAAGCAAATTTTAAATGAGGCATTTCATAAACCCTAAGAAAAACAAAATTGTTCAAGAAGGAAACGTTATTCTTGGCTGCAGAGCGCACTAAGTTTGCACAGTATCAATACAGAAAATACTCTAATATGGATTCTGCCAAAAATCATGACATAACTGTATTGGGACGGTGACAGGAGAAAGGAAGGTAAAAGAGCTGTTAAGTCTCAGCATCCATAAGAAGCAGCAAAAGATAACATGCAAACTAATAAAAAGCTTTAGCAATATACGAGCATTGTCTGGAAACAGGGAGGGGAAACTCAGAGAAGCTTCCCTCAGAGCTCTGGGCGGGAGGTGCGGGGGGTGGGGTGTTGGGCAGAGGAACAACTGCTGGTATGGAGCACCATTTGACTTTCTTATGCCACTTTCACAAAAACAGAAATTTCAGGAAAGTTTTGAGCTGAGAATAACATTAAAAGTGCTGATTCCTTGCACAGTTATGCGGCACAAACTAGGTAAACTAGGTAACGTCTTGAGTCTCGACCTCTGCTAAGTAGTCACTAAAGGACTGGGTTTCCAAGGTCTTTCCAGCTCTATGGCTGGGATCCCACCGTAAGTTTCTCCATGTTTGCCCTGTACCCTTTCTGTACTTTGTTCACTGTGCTGAGGGTCATCCTACTTTGCTCCCAAACACTAAAGTGGAATGACCCCGTCCTCGGCGCAGCAACCCTACTGCACCTGTGCGGCGAGTCTTCGCATGGCCTCCTCCTGCCGCCTACGCATTTCTGGAGTTCCTGGGCAGCTTCCACTGGTGATGGAGGAGTGGGCTGAAGGTGGCTGTGTGAGTGGCAGCTCTCTGTTGGCATCCGCATCTGAGTTAAAAAGATGAGATGTTTGCATCAGGTCATCACAAAACTCTGAACGACAGGAACGTCGGGTAACTTCTACTAGTCCTATGACCCAGCAATCCCATTCCCAGGTATGTACTCAAGAGAAACGAAAACACATGTCCATGCACAAACTTGTACACAAATGCTCACAGAAGTGTGATTCATAACAGCCAAAAAAGCGGAAACTTAAATGTCCACCAACTGACGAGGAGGGAAAATGTACTAGATCCATAAAATGGACTATTACTCAAACAATAAAAAAGAACAAGATACTGACACATGCTATCACATGGATGGCCCTTGAAAATACTATGCTAAGTCAAAGAAGTCATTGAAAAAAAAAAAGACCACATATTGCATGATTCTGTTTACGTGAAAGGCCCAGAATAGGGAAATCCATAGAGACATAAAATGAATTAGTGCTACCCCGGGTTAGCAGTAGAGGGCTAGCGGAAATGTGAGGACTGACTGCTAACAGGCAGGTGTTTCTTTTGGGGGGACGAAAATGGTCTAAAATTAGATTACAGTGATGGCTGTACAACCTCGTGAATTACACTAAAAATACTGGATTGAACACTTAAATGGGTGCATCATATGACAGGCACATCATAGCCTAATAAAACTGCTTAAAATATTTTAAAGATTTCATTTGTTCCTGTTATTTAGAAAACGTATTCTCACTTACTACTAGAAATTATAGACTATGTTTATGAAGAAGATCACACATGAAAAACAAATACAGCCGGGTGAGGTGGCTTAAGCTTGTGATCCCAGCACTTTGAGAGGCCGAAGAGAGAGGATTGCCTGAGCTCAAGGGTTCGAGAACAGCCTGGGTAACTTGGTGAGAACTCGTCTCTACAATAAATTTAAAAAAAAAAGTAAGCTGGGTGTGGCAGTGTGTGCCTGTAGTTTCAGTTACTTGGAAGGCTGAGGCAGAAGAATCCTAGCAGGATTCTTCTAGCAGGTCAAAGCTGTGGTGGCTGTCAGCGTGCCACTGCACTTCAGCCTGGGCAACAGAGAGACACCCACTCAAAAAAAATCCCACAAAAGTAAATATCTGAAGTGGTTATTTGATGACCACTGGCTACAGGAAAGAAGAAGGGATAGGGGAGGTAGTGCTCACTTAACTCCCTCTCAGTGGGAAAGAATTCAGACTTCTTTTATCCACTGGTGCAATAACTTTCTTGGTCAATGGATAGAGTTCTGGATAATTACAAGGGGAGGGTGTGGAAGTTGGCAGTGAAAAAAGCCTAAAGAGTTGTGTGATGTTTTGAGTTGAGGTCAAGTTCTGTGATTGTGTGTCACTGTACTATTCATTCACTCTCTCCTCCCACTCCCCTTTATTTGGTATTTGATTTTGTGGGTATTTACTGTCCAAATACTCTATGTCTTCTAGCTACTCCCTTTTGGAGATGCTCTCCTTTTTGTCTGAATGCCCTACTTTCTGTTTGGAATTCAGAGAACAGAAGAAATAAAAGTTAACAGGTAGGCAGCAGTCAGTGTACACAGCAAATTGTCAAAAGAGACTTCTGAAATGACCAGAGCAGGGAGGGGAAGGTTACTTAACGCTGTTTGGGGGCTTGGCAGTTGTTGGCAAATGTCAAATTCAAATAATAACTACACTGAAACTTTTAGTGAGAGGAAAGTAGTTTTGTTTTCGGCTTCCCTAACTACTGTACTGAGTATACCTATCGTTAAGCCATAATGTCTGAATCATACAACACATCTATTTTCACAAAATATTTTTGTCCTTTGTGTGTGTGTTCGGAGGGTGGATAATCGTGGAGACTGATGGGGGAGTGGGGCTTGGGAGAGGAGGCGGAAAGCAGGTTGACAGGCTGGTGCCTGCTGACAGCTCTTTTGTAGCTTCCTAGGGAAAAAACAAGGAGGGGGTGGCTGGGGGCTAAGTGCCCGTGGGGGCAGGAGAGCCCAGCAAGGCGGCACTGCAGGACTCGCTGCTCCCATCTTCCACACACAGCAGCAGAGTGGGCAGGGGAAGGAGAAAGGATAACAGACTGTGTGGGGGCAGACGCTGGGAGCTCCAATAATTTTCCATTAATTTTCATTATAACTGTACCATTGCTATCACTGACCAAGGATAAAGAAAGCCAGTGAGAGTCCAATAAACTGATCCCAGCTTAATATAAGTTATACTCTGTCAAAAATAAACCGACTCTCTCTATTCAGACATCGTTCTTATTTATTAATTAAAGAATTCTGATGCTGCCAGTAACATATTCGGTGCCAGCTCATATAGTAAGTTAGACTTATGCCAGCAAAACGCAGCAGTCTGACCCTTCTTTAAGGACCACAGGTTTGCTACGATGGTGGAGGCAGGACATGGTTTGCCCACCAGCAGCTCACCACAAATGACTTTCTGTACGGCAATGCTGACTGGGGCGATTCTGATACAGACGTAACTATATACTGCAGCTCCCCAGCTCCTTTTTAAGTTCTGAAAAATAACTATCAGGCCAACTCTCCAGTCTCAACAACGGACACTTATCTCATGAACGGGGAGTATTCCAGTGTTTTTGGAGATTTCCAGGATTAAAAGGCAAAGATGCTAGAGAACAGCCTAATGAACTGCCTTTACAGATCCTCTGCTGTGGGGAGCCTGGCTGCTTTCCATTAACTCCTGCTTTTCCAGGCTCGGGTGGATCCCAGGTACCTTTGCTTTCTGGGAAAGCAGCTCTCTTGCCCTTGGGACTCACCTTCTGCCATGCATGATTCTACCACTCTGTTATCTGCAACAGCGATACACAGAGGAGCCAGAGACACCGCTAATTCTCTGGTTTTCTTTCTGACACACTCAAATAGCCAACCTCCTGGCCTACTCGGATAAGAAGTGGTTTGGTATGATGGTTAAGCACTCAAAGGAAAATAACGCAATAGGTGTATAAAGTTACTTCCAACTAGGAACGTGTTTTCAGAACCAAATTTTAGCACAGAAAACATTCTTAAAGATCAACTAGGGACATTTATTCAATTTACAGATGAGAAAACTGAGGTCTAAAGAATTAAAGTAGAATTCTCACGTTCACAAAATGTACCCCATTTTGTGCCCCAATTGAGTTTTGGGGCACAAACACCGGGCTCTTGAACCCCACAGACTATGCCAACCTACCTCATAAGAGCTTCATTTAGAAACTATGCCTGATATTCCTCCCAAGAAAATAATTTGTCTAGGCCTGGCATGGTGGCTCACGCCTATAATCCTAGTATTTGGGGAGGCTGAGGTGAGAGGATTGCTTGACCCCAGGGGGTTGAGACCATCCTGGGAAATTTGCTGAGACTTCATCTCTACAATAAATCAAAAAACTAGTTGGGGGTGGTGGTGCGTGCCTGTAGTTCCAGCTACTTGGAAGGCTGAGGTGGAAGGAGGTCACCTAAGCCCAGCAGGTCGAGTTTGTGGTGGCCGGGAGCGTGCCACTGTACTCCAGCCTGGGAGACCTGGGTGATAGAATGAGACTCCAACTCAAAAAAAAAAAAAAAAAGAAAAAAGTAAAAAAAATGAAAA
Organism: Carlito syrichta; assembly: GCF_000164805.1. Lineage (NCBI taxonomy): Eukaryota > Metazoa > Chordata > Mammalia > Primates > Tarsiidae > Carlito > Carlito syrichta. Next base: position 94,004 of record NW_007113135.1, read on the forward strand.
TAATTTGTCCATACCCATTTTTACCATACCCTAGTGTAAAGGGGGAATTTTGATCAACTAGTTTTCTCTCTAGTTACTAGTTCTTCTTCCACATGTAGACAGCTGTAAGTTTACCAAGGATAATCTGCCTCCTAATGACACAAGACTGCTAGCTAGAGTCCATAACGAGCCAAGATGTCTGGTTAGGTCTCTAGCAATGTGCTAGACCCTGTAACTACTCTGATCTCAGACAAATCATTTCTAGTGGCTGCTGCTGATGTCTGTGGTGAACTAGATTACTGATTTGGACTAGCAGAGCGATAGTCTCGTTTGCTTTTTTATAACTAACAAAAAGCAGGTAGACTAGTTCTCTACACATAGCGTGCAGTATGTACAGAAAGAACATGGATACATTTCTGTTTATTTTCCTTACTTGAGTTGTACCAATAAGGAGAGGCTGCATAACACAATGAGCAAGAAACAGCCTCTGAAGCCAGACTGCTCCTGCTCACCACATACTGGCCACAGGCCTGGGAGAACTTACTCAACCTCTCTGGGCCTCTGAGTACTTACCTGTGACAGGAAGACAACCTCGCTGAGCTGAAAACACAATCGGATGAAACTAATATTTGCAAAGTACTCATAGAGTGTCTAGCACATATCAAGTATCATATGCATGTTTTAAAAATAAACCAATGAAGTCGTGATCATTAAGCTGTGGCTGCTTGTGAGGAAAGAAGCCTGAGGACATACGAGAGCCCAGCACCTCCTATGGTGGCAGGAGAGACCTTCAAGACGTGATGAAGCCCAAGCGTGCGATGCTGACGTCAATGGCAAGGAAGCGAAGGCTGCAAACAGACTGTGCTGGCAGGTAACAAGAGCTGGGCACAACTGGGCGGGACCCAACAGCAATGGATGCAGCGGCTCAAAGGCCATCGCCACAGTCACCCACAGCCAGGTCAGCCCCATAGCCAGCAGGAGTTCCAAAGCATACATAGGTGACTGCGGGATATGTGAGTCAGATGTCATATTCTTTCTCTCAACTCTGAATTAATGGTCCTCACATGCAAGTCAGGTTTTGCAGATCAGAAAAGGACATGGGACCTACTATGACTGTGCCAGAAAACCTCTCTGAGTCAACGAAGCAGGGAGTCCTTTGAACAGGAATACATACGTTTAGGGGAGGCATGTGGGCTGTCTGAGGCGATCTGTCTCATCCGCGTACCATGGCAGCTGAGGGCCACCAGTCTAGAGATGATGGCGGTTTTGCCAAACCCAATGTTTCCCACAATCACTACTCCTTGGTTCACGCTGGCGTCTGAACTCTGCAGTTGAGCATCTATTTCGTGGAAAACCCAATCCCGGCCAACAAACACCGACTCTGTAGTGATGCTGGGTACTTCAAAGAGGAGCGGTTTCAGGGAGATATCTGGAGGCCTATAAGGTGCAAAGCGAACTGAAAGGAACAAGAGAACACAGAATTTAGGTCAAAATCCTGAGAGAAACTAGGAGATAAAAAGGCAGTGGGGCAGTGGGGCTCAAGAAACATTTACAGTATGATGGAATTCTGGGCTTACTCAGAAGGAAAAACACCTCTGAATGTTGGTTCCATACCCGATAAGCAATGCAGGGGGGCTAGAGCCATCTGACAGGACAGATGGCAGAACACAAACACCGATACACAGTAACGATTTACTCAGTCAGAAACTCAGGGGACATTCAGAATGATTAAACGCAGGCATGACCCAAGCACTCGCAGTCAATTCAGATGCAAGAGTACGCAGTCAAAGGTTCCAATGCCCCTGCTCTTCCTGGGGATCAACTCTGAATTGTCAGGTTACGGGCAGGTGCAGGTGTGGAGCTCCTCAGGACAGGCCAAGCTGTGGGGGGCCTCGGGTAGCTCACGGCAGCAGCTCTTTACCAGCCACAAAGGATGCGTGGCAACATTTGGCAGCCGATATGGCTGTCCCAGTACAAATCAGCAGCAACTCAGTTCTGAAGAAGGCTGTGTAACGGAAAGACGCTTGCTTCTTTAAACACAACAATGAGAACAGTAACTCCCGTAAGTTCACAAAGACATATTTTTTGAAATCTAGTAGGTATATTAGGGGAAGCAAAGGCCCTACAAGCTCTTACGGTTTAAATGATCTTAAACATGTTAAGCAGACAAGGAGGCAGAAACCAAGCTTCTGCTCAATTTCCTTGCACCTGTACTGCCTGTATTCACGCCAATTTAAAAGGATGATTTTTGGCTTACACACGTCTTGGGGACAGATTCCCACTGCTTTTCTCAATAATTTCCCCCAACTTGTACAATTATGGAAAGTGCGAAGGGCCAAGCACGAGCTGTACTTTCAACAGTTCTCTAAGAACGCAGAATTGATGTGACCTGATTTCAAAGGGTTTTCAACCTGATTACTTTGATGGTAAAAGGAAGTCCTCCCTGATCAGCCCTGTCAGGGAGTGCCAAGTGCCCTCCTGATTGTTCCTGGTGTAGCTCTACGACGTAACAGTTTATCTGTCTGAAACTAGGTAGTTCTGTACCTTTAATCTTAGCATACATAGTGACTGATATATACGAGTAGTAGGTGCTCAGTAAATGATTCAGGAAAGAATTAATTAAAAATAAAGTAGTACACTCTAACTCCATTTTATATTTTGGAGCACAAGAGAGGCCAGGAGTGGGAAGAGGATGGGGACTGGTGAAGGGGAATCATAAAAGGGGAAAATGAGGTTATTTATACTGCTTCTATTATTCTAGAACATACCTGAGCTACTTAACACATTGTCAAGTGGAAGCTAGAGGTGGCAGCTTACTTGAGAACACACACGCACACAAGCTCTCATTTAAAACTGCCTGAAAGCCATCCCAATGGTAACTGAGCATTTAACAAGGATAAACATTCAAAAAGGAGTATAATTAAAAATACAAAGTCAAATTCTGTAACAGGAGCAAATGGTTTCCTAAATCAGTTTTTAAATATCCCAAATTTTCATGAAATAAAAGGGAGGGTGAAGATACACCTGCATGGTCATGTAAAATTTCCTAATTCACAGCTCTTTAGCAAAATCTACTCTTCTAAAATCCATAACTATAATTACAGAATTCAGTGAAAAATTTGCCAAAAGTTTAAAAATATTAAAAACACTCTTTAAAATCTAATGTCTTCTAGCTAATAGTTTCCATTTTACTTCCCTCATTGTTTTATTAAGATGTAATTCACACACTTGAAATGTCTCCTTTTAAGGACACAACTCAGTGGGTTTCAGTACATTCGCAAAGCTGTGCCACTGTGGTCACGAGCTCGCCCTGTGAGCCTGAAGTGTTTCACGCCTCAAAGGAGACCTGTACCTGCTGGCGGCCATCCCTGCTCTCCTCTCCTCCCAGGCCCCGGCCACCACGCAACTACTTTGCCTCCATGGATTTGCCTCTTCTGGACATTTCGATGCATGGACACGCATAGTATCTGGTCTTTGTGTCTGACCTCCTCCACTTGGCATCGTGTCGGAGGTTCATCCGTGCCACAGCATTTGCCAGCACTTACTTCTTCTTACTGCTGAATAACACTCCACCATATAGACATGCCCCATTTTGTTTACCTATTTATCAGCTGATGAACATCTGCCCTATTTTCACTTTTTGGCTGTTATGAATTACGCTGTTATAAACATTCATGCACAGGTCTTTATGTGAATATGTTTTCAATTCTCATAGCAATGAATCTAGGAGTGAAATGTCTGGCTCATACAGAAACTCTTACGTTAAACAATTTGAGAAACTGCCAAACTTTTCTCTATTTTATTTTTACTTTTTTTTCACACACATAATATACATTCACGATAGAAAACTCAGGAATAGCAATAAACAAAATAACTGTACTTCTATTAGCCAGAGAGAAACACTGTTAACATATATTCTGAGTTTTGTCTATAGCATACTCATTTTAAAAACAAAAGATGGAATCGTAATATATAAACTGTTACATAATCTGCTCTTTTCACTTAGGATATACTGTGAACTACATTACAAAACATAAATCTATATGATAATTTTAAATATATGTATACATTCCATTATATGACTAAATTACAATTTATTTAACTAACATCTTATTGTGGATATTAGATTATTTTGGTTTTCTATGTTATAATCACAGCTAACAATGAAACAGCCTTTACTTTGTGCTGGGAACTGCTTCTAAGCATGTGCAGAAGTCCTACAAAGTGAATACTATTATTTCCATTTTATAGATTAGGAAATTGAGGCAAAAAGAGATTAAATTATTTGTCTAAGGTTTTTCACCAGTCTGAATCTTATCCACGAGGCTCTAGTTTCTCATAAAAAGCAGGACTATAATCAGTGGTATAATAAACATCACTGTAGATTCACCTTGGCACACCTGCCGTACTATTTTCTTGAAACAAAAGGCTAACATTGAAATATCTGGGTCCATGGGTTGTGCATTTGACACGTCTTGCCAAACTGGTCTTCAGAAAGATCATACTGGTCACGTGAGAATGATCACATCCTTCCCAATCTCACCATCACTGGGCAGTATTGTTATGCTTAATCCTTGTTAATCGAGTAAGAAGGCAGCTCATTGTTTTTAAAATGTATTTTCTTTACTAGGAAGGTGTTTTTTAAAAACATGTTTATTGGCTATTTGCAACCTTTTGCAAACTGCCTGTTCATGGCTTTTGTCCATATTTATTTTGTGATGCCTGCACTTGTTTTGGTTAAGAACATTTAAAAAATTAAGGACATTAATCATTTCCTTTCATATTTATTTAGTGCAAATAACTTATCCAGTTCTTTGCCTTTAAATTTTATTTCTTCCTTTTATTTTTTTAACTTTTAAAAAGTTTATGTGGCCAAACCTGTTAGTCCTTTTCTTTACGGTTTCTACCTTCAGCATTGTTCTCGAAGAAGTCCTTTTCAGTCCAAGAGAATAATAATATTAACATTTTTATCCTAGTGCTTTTTAGAGTCTGGTTCAAAGTAGGGATCTAACTTGATTTTTTTTCTCCCCAATTGGTTAACAAAGCTGAACTGTCACTAGTTTTTTTTTGAGTTGGATTCTCACTCTGTCGCCCAGACTGGAGTGCAGTGGCCACTCCCAGTCACCGCAGCTTCGACCTGCTGGGCTCTGGTGATCCTTCCGCCTCAGCGTTCCGAGTAGCCGGAATTACGGCTGATTTTTGATTTATTGTAGAGATGAGGTCTCGTTGCCCAGGCGGGTTTCGAACCCACGGGCTCAGGCAATCCACTCACCTCAGCCTCCCAAAGGCGCGGGATTACAGGCTGAGCCACCGAGCCCGGCTTGTCATTAGTTTTTAACGCTTACTTTATCTTATTTTATTTTTAAAGATTCATGGGGTTCAGGTACAAGTCTGTTCCGCGGTAAGCTGTGTGACGAGGAGGCTTGGGCTTCTAGTGTTCCTGACACCTGAATAATGAACACTGTCCTCAGTAGAAACATTTCTTAACCCTCACTCCCATTCTTCTCTCCTTTGTGATCTCTAGTGTCTATTACTGTCTTCTGTATGTCCACGTGTGCCCACTGTTCAGCTCCCACTTGCAAGTGAGAACATGCAGTGTTTCATTTTGTGTCTGAGATATTTCACTTTGGACAATGGCCTTCACCTCCATCCATGTTGCTGCAAAAGACACAGTTTCATTCTTTTTTATGGCTATGTAGTATTCCATGGCTCATACATACCACATTTTATTTATCCAATCATCCACTGATGGACACTTAAGTTGATTCCATGACTTTGTTACTGTGAGTAGTGCTGCTATAAACACACCAATACATTTTATTTTCTTGAAACAAAAAGCGAGAAGTGAAATTTCTGGGTCAACGGGTTGTGTTTCTGACACATTTTGACAAATTCCATGTGTCTTTTTGACGCAATTATCTATTTTCCTTTGGGTAGACATGCAGTAGTGGGACTGCTGGGTCAAATGGTGGTTCTCTCTGCAGTTCTCTGAGAAATCTCCAAGCTGTCTTCCACAGAGGCTGTACTAATTAACATTCCCACCAGCAGTGTAAAAATGGTCTCTTTTCTTTACATCCTTGCCAACATCTGATTGTTTTTTACTGTTTTTTTTTTTTGTTGCTACCATGCAACAAAAACTTTTATTAACATTTTGAACAGGCTCAGCTATTACTGAAACTGGTAATTTCTAAACTTGTATTGGGACAAATGGATATAATGCAGAGTAATGCCATCATTGGGCACCATGAATACAAGACTGAAGAATTGACAGTCACCCCTCGGACAGACGACAAGGTGCAGGGTGACTCTTTCTGAATGCTGTAATCAGAAAGAATGTGGCCCTCTTCCAGCTGTTTGCCTGAGAAAATGAGCCTCTGAGGTCATGAGGGACTCCTGTTTATCCTGGATCTTGGCCGTCACATTTTTGATGGCATCACTGGGCTGAGCCCCCAGGGCGACAGTCTTGCTGGTCAGGGTCTTCACAAAAAACTGAGTATCACCTCTCAGATGCAGGACCAGGTGCAGGGTTGACTCCTTCTGGATGTTGTAATCAGGAAGAATGCAGCCATCTTCCAGCTCTGGCCTGCACGGACGAGCCTCTGCTGGTCGGGAGGGATGCCTTCTTTATCCTGGATTTGGCCTTCACATTTTCAATGGCATCACTGGGCTCAACCTCCAGGGTGATGGTCTAGCCGGTCAGGGTTTTCACAAAGATCTGCCTTTTGACCTGTTAGAGAATGTGAAGATATTGCAAATCGGCAAACGTGTCCAGCCACCTAAAATCCACAACAACGCTACCTCACAAAGCCAGTCACTACTGAGTCTTACTTCTTAATACTGGCCATTCTGACTGGTGTGAGAGGGTATCTTGTGGTTTTAATTTGGATTTCTCTGATGATTACTGATGTTGAACATTTTTTCATATGTTTGTTGGCTGCTTGTATACCTTCTTTTGAGAAATGCCTGTATACGCCCTTTGCCCAACTTTTTAATGTTTTTTTTCTTGTTGGGGTGTCTGAGTTCCTCATAGATTCTTTATATCTTTATTGGATGCATATTTTCCAAGTATTTTCTCCTATTCCACAGGTTGCTTGTTTATTCTGTTGATTATTTATTTTGCTGGGCAGTACTTGCTTATATTGAGTCTGTTTTTAAGTTCTCTAGTTTGTTCCACTGATCTGTAAGTCTACTTCTATACCAGTGTGACACAGATTTAGTTGTTATTATATATTATGTGATTGCAAATCTTGTACCATTCTTCTTATTTTTTTTCAATAAATTTTGAAAAATACATTGTTTCAAAAATAATTTTTGGAATTAGTTTGAAATTTACCACAGATTTACCAACTTTACCAAGATTTCTTGTCCAGGTTATTTATTCAGTTCTGATGGTTAACCAGAAATACTATAATTAAGTTTCATTAGGCTGGGCACGGTGGCTCACACCTATAATCCCAGCACTTTGGGAGGCTGAGGTGAGAGGATTGCCAGAGCCCACGGGTTCGAGACCAGCCTGGGCAACTTGGTGAGACCTCATCTCTACAATAAATCAAAAACTAGTTGAGCATGGTGGTGCATGCATGTAGTTCCAACTACTTGGAAGACTGAGGAGGAAGGATCACCTGACCTCAGCAGGTCGAGGCTGCGGTGGCCGTGAGTGTGCCACTGCACTCCAGCCTGGGCAACAGAGTAAAACTCCGAATCAAAAAAGAAAAAAGTTTCATTAAAGAGCAGATTTCTTGAAATAACCATAATACATCTTCTTAAATCAGAAATAGTTATTTCATTTTAGCAGATACACTTCATACATATAAAAATAATGATTAAGTTTTAATGTTGTATTAAAAAAACCCCAGATAATTCACACAATAACTTACAAAGTAAACTTTTAGAAATATTCATCTTTAAAATAACCAAAGAAGCTAGGTGTGTAATCCTAGAACTTTGGGAGGCCGAGGCAGGAGAATTGCTTGAACCCAAGCGTTCAATACCAGCCTGAGCAACACAATGAGGCCTCATCTCTACCAAAAAAAAAAAAAAAAAATTAGCTGGGCATGATGGTACACAACTGTAGTCCCTGGGAGGCTGAGGTTGTGGTGAGGTGAAATCGTGTCACTGCACTCCAGCCCGGGCAACAGAGTAATATTCTATCTCAAAAAATTTGTAAAAAAGGGTGACAGAGTGAGACTCCAACTCAAAAAAAAAGCGCCCTCAAGATACTAATTAAAGAAGACTGTATCTACCATTTGAGAAAATAGGTTTCTTTGGTATACAATTTGGTAAATGATGTCAAAAATCATCTTCTGGAAAAGTCAGCTTCCTTTGTCTAACTTTTAGGAAGATAAATAGTAACATTTAGCACATGCCAATTTGACATTAGAATTTTGCTTCTGGGAATCTATTCCAAGGAAACTATTAATAAGAAGCATACATACACACATTCTTTGCATCACGTGTGGTGCTAGTGAGGATGATTTAATAAACCATGGCATACCTACCCCAGATCATACAGACTTTAAAATATAAAAGAATAAATATTTTGCAGAATCATGGAAATGTGGATATATTTATAATATAAAATTTAGTAAAATACAAACCAGAATACATGATTACAATGTAAAGTATATGCAGATGGAAGGTAATAACATGCCAAAATAGAAACTGCAAAGAGATATATAGTTAATGACATCTTTAAGTATAATTTTTAAAAATAATTTTTCAATATATTTTAGCTACATTGTTATAAAACAATCTGAAAAATGAATCTGTTGTATTTTTACTCAAAGCAGCAGCAAATGTTTCATCAAAATCACAAATTCTTCTGTAATGTATGGAATGACTATAATTACTGCTGAATCCAACAACTAGTTAAACTACATCAGTTAATTGAAACAAACAAGCCTATATATTCTGGGTATTTTTTGCCCACAATCACTGTACTTAATAATAGGTTAATATTTATTTATTTTTGAGACAGGGTTTCACTCTGTCACCCAGACTGGAGAGCAGTGATGCAATCCGTCTTGCTGCAGCCTTAACATCCTGGACTCAAGTGATCCTTCAGTCTCAGCCTCTCTAGTAGCTGAGACTACAGGTGCACACCACCATGCCTGGCTGATTTTTTATTTTTTGTAGAAACAAGGTCTCACTATGTTGCCCAGGCTGGCCTCAAACTCCTGGCCTCAAGTGATCCTCCCGCCTCAGCCTCCCAAAGAGCCTGAGTTACAGAAGTGAACCACCACACCCAGGCTAAAATATATATATTTTTTGAGTTGAAGTCTCACTCTGTCACCCAGACTGGAGAGCAGTGATGCAATCCGTCTTGCTGCAGCCTTAACATCCTGGACTCAAGTGATCCTTCAGTCTCAGCCTCTCTAGTAGCTGAGACTACAGGTGCACACCACCATGCCTGGCTGATTTTTTATTTTTTGTAGAAACAAGGTCTCACTATGTTGCCCAGGCTGGCCTCAAACTCCTGGCCTCAAGTGATCCTCCCGCCTCAGCCTCCCAAAGAGCCTGAGTTACAGAAGTGAACCACCACACCCAGGCTAAAATATATATATTTTTTGAGTTGAAGTCTCACTCTGTCACCCAGACTGGAGTGCAGTGGCCGCTCCTGGCCATCGCAGCCTCGACCTGCTGGGCTCCGGCGATCCTTCCGTTCAGCCTTCCAAGTAGCCGTAACTATAGGCGCGTGTTACCACGCCCGGCTAATTTTTTTGATTTCTTGTAGAGATGAGGTCTTGTCAAGTTGCCCAGGCGGGTCTCGAACCCGTGGGCTCAGGCGATCCACTCACCTTGGCCTCCCAAAACGCGGGATGACAGGCGGAGCCACCGAGACTGGCCCAGTCCAAAATATTTAAAGACATAAAACTGGCTATCTCCTCCCAGGAGAGTCTAAATGCCAGACCGAGTAGCAGGCTTACACTTCTTTTAGTAGGCAGTGATGAGTCATTTAGGTGGATCTGACACCACAGCTGGCTCACTAGAGAAGAAGACTCAATTGGAGACAGTTTCAAGACAGAGTCCTGGAACATGCAACGAAGGTCTGAATCAGGGAGAAATCACCGAGAACTGAAAGATTGGAGGGTGCACAGGACTTGTCAAAAGATTCGCGGCAGTAGGACGGGGCGGGGGGCGGAAAGCAGTCGAAGATTTTCCCACGGTTTCAAGCCTGAAAACTCACAGAGCTCAGAACACCACGATCCCCACACATGATGGAGAGAGACGCTGCTGACTGGAAACAGGCTTTCCTGTTTGCTCTCTGCTGCGTCAAGGCCTCCCCCACCTCAACAGTTGGGAGGAAAGGGTTAAAACTTTGAATCTAGCAGAGCATGTTCAAATTGGAACTTTCAATGGAGGCAAACAAAATGGTCCACTAGGAAATCAAAGAACCATATCAACGGTCCTCTGGGACCGTGTTACAGTTCTGTTCTCCTCCAAGCCCTGAACTCTGAGCTTGAATTCTACAGAACATCACAAGGAGCAGAGATCCTCTGCTTTCTCCATTTTAGGGAGGCTACCAGAGCGAGGGGCATGTACAGGATGGAGGTCTCAATGTCCTAGACAGGCCAGCTGATAATTACTTTTAGGTTTTATCAAGGGCACAGACGCTTACATGGATTGATCAAAGCACTTCTTCACACAGGAAGGGCAGAAGGCAGAGAAGAGTAAGGCGCTCCCAAGATGAGCATGAGAAACAAGGGACTTTTGTACCTGTTGCTCCTCCTGACAGCCTAGGCTGAGCCTGGGATGGTCGTGCTGGCATTGGGCCCGTCTGCTGACGAAAAGGACCACACTGCTCCCCACTTGGAGGCTTCTTACTGCACTCAGAAGACAATCACAACTCTCCCCCGGCACCCAAGGCCCCAGACCACCTGAACCGGCAGCCTTCCATGCAGGCCCCTCCCTTCCTCAGTCCGGGCTCTCCCCTACCTCTGTGCCCAGCTACTCTGGCCTTTCTGTTTCTGGAAGTTTCTTTCCTACCTGTTACTCTGACTGCTTGTGATGTTCTTTCCTTGGCTTTTAAACTCTTCAGATTTCAGCTTAATGCTACTTTGTTAGAGAGGCTTCTCCTGCAGATCTTCTAAAGTTGGTTCCCCGACCCCTGCCATTTTCTTTCTACAAGACAGCTTGTTTGCTTCTCTCCGAGAATTCGTCAGAAACACGCATGTGTTAGCAGAAGGGATGAAGGAAGTATTCTGCCAGCATGGCAGAGCCACCATCCGTCTCCAGAACAGAACGAAAACAGAAGCCTGATACTCAAGAACGAGCCGCAGCCCGGCCCTCCCAGCCTGTCTCAGTCCCACGGGCTCCTCCTCTGAGGGACTGGTGCCCAGCTGGTCACCTCTGCTCGGCTCCAGCGTCTCCCACCTAGCCAGGCTTCCTGCAGGCTCTCCTCTGGCTTCCTGTCGTCATCAGGCTCCCCAGCTCTGCTTCCTGTCTCAGTCCACCTTGCATGTTCTACCAGACGGATTCTTGCTCACAGTGACTCGTCATGTCATTTACCTCCTAAGTCTCCAGCGTCTCGGATCCCAGTGCCCCCAACAATGGAGCGAGCTGTGACGGGACTCCTCTGCCAGCTCTGCTCCTCACCGCTGAGGGGACAGGCCAGCTCATCATAGCACCTGGACACCCTGTGCTCACTCCGGTCCCTCTGTCTTCGTGCAGGTTGTCCCTCGGGCCTGAAATGCCCCTTTCTTCTCCTCACCTCTGTCCATACCCCGTGGTCCAGGTTAATTTTCATCTTCTTCAGAATCACTGCCCTAATTCATCTAGTCCTTGTTCATGCTCCTCGTCCCAAACTAAGCTTACACCACATAGTTTACTGCTTAATTGTATGCTAATTTGCACTGTTTATTAACATTTTAGATCTGTTTTTTCCAACCAGATTGCAAGCCTTTGAGGGTAAGGATAACATCTAGCACAGTTTTAAGCAAAGGCTATGGGTGACAGCGAGAGGAGAGACGGGAACTCACCCTGCTGAGCACCTCTGGGTCTCTGGCACAGGGTAGGGTTTTCTTTATGTTCTTCACAACAATTTTCTTTTATTGAGGTGAAATTCATACAGCATGAAATCAGCCATTTTAAAACGTACAATTCAATGGCATCCAGCACACTCACAATGTTGTGCAACCTCGCCATCTCCTCCTAAAATGCCTCTGTCATTCCCAAATAAAACCATATTCTACCCAAAGAGTCATTCACCCACCATTCCTCCCTCCCTGGGTCTGTTTCCTTTCTGTGTCTATGGATTTGTTTATTTGGAGAGTTCACATACCACATGTAACATTTTATGCCTGGCTCCCCTCACTGGGCTTAATTCAAGGTTCATCCAAGTGGTGGCTTGAGCCAGCACTTCATTCCTTTTGATGGCCGAATAACACAAATTGAGCACATATACCATGACGTTTATTCATTGATTCAATGATGGATATTTGGGCTGCTTCTACATTTGACTACTAGAAATACTACTGCTGTGAACATTTGCATGCATGTATTCAAGCACCTGTTTTCTATTCTTTTGAGTAGATATTTAGGAATGACATTACTGGGTCATAAAGCAATTCTACGTTTAACTTTTTTTTGAGGAACCACTAACCTGTTTTCCACAGTGACTGCACTATTCCACATTCCCACCAGTAGTGTGTTAGGGTTCCTGTTTTCCCACATCCTGACGCTTGTTAGTTTTGTTTGGTTTCATTACTGTCATCCTAGTGGGTGCAAAATGGAATCTCATTGTGGTTTTGATTGGCATTCCCTAGTGACTGATGATGCTGACCGTTTTCTCACAAGCTGGTTGTCTATTTGCATATCTTCTTTGCAGAAATGTCTATTTGAGTCCTTTATTCATTTTTTATGTTGGGCTATATTTCTTGTTGCTTTGTCCTTTGTGTGTTCTGTATACTAAACCCTTATCAGATATATGATTTATAAATATCTTGTCCCATTTTGTAGGTTGTCTTTTCACTTTCTACATAGTGTTCTTTGAGGCACGAAATTTTTCATTTTGATGAAGTTGAATAATCTATTTTTGGGGTGGTTGTTGCTGATACATTTGGCATCATAACTAAGGATCTATGGCCCACTCTAAGGTCATGAGGGTTTACCCCTAAGCTTTTTCCTGAGTCTTATAGTTGTAGTTCTGACATGGAGGCTAGGTTGTTGACTCATTTTGAGTTAATTCTTATGTATCATGTGAGGTAGGATCCAACTTCATTCTTTTGCAGGTAGATAACCAGTTGTCCCAGCGCCATTTGTGGAAGAGACTATTCTTTCCCTGTTGAATGAACTTGGCGCACTTATTGAAAATATATTGGCCATAGATGTATGGGTTTATATCTGGACTGTCAGCTGTATTACATTGGTATACACATGTATTCCCATGCTAGTACCACACTGTTTTGACTAATATAGCTTTATGGTAAGTTCTGAAACTGAGGAGTCTTCCTACTGTGTTCTTCTTTTTCAAGATCATTTTGGCTATTCAGGGTCCCTTGCAATTCTACATGAATTTGAGAACTGGCTTTCAAATTTCTGCCTAAAAGACTGTTGGAATTTTGGTAGGGACTGTGTTGAATTTGTAGATTGCTTCAGGTAGCCCGCCCTGACATCTTAACAACATTAGTAAAACACAGCTAATTTTTGTGGTGGGCAGATATTGTACCTCCAACTTTGATGAATTTTTTTTATTTGCTCTAGCAGGTTTTTTTTTTTTGTAGATTCTTTCTGACCCTTTCACTTTCTCTTCTCCTTCTAGGACTTTCACATGCATGTCTTTTAGGCTCTGTTCATTTTTCTATATTATTTTTTTCTTCTTCTTCAGAATGGATAACTGCCTATCTTTAAGTTCACTATGTATCTTCTGCCTACTCAAATGTACTGAACCCTTCTAGTGAATTTTTCATTTTAACTTTGCAGCTAAATTGAAACACTTTTCAGCTCCATAATTTCTATTTGCTTCCTTTTTATATTTTCTGTCTCTTTGTGGATATACTGTATCTGTTCATACACCGTTCTGAGACCCTTTTGTGCACAGCTGTCTTTAGCTCTCAGATCATATGTAACACAGCTGATTTAAAGTCTTTGTCCAATGTCTTAGCTTCCTCAGGGATGGTTTCTGCCATTTTGTTTTTTCCAGTGACTAGGTCATACTTTCCTGGTTCTTTGTATGCACTGTAATTTTTTGTTGAAAACTGTACATTTTGAAGATTATTATTATTATTATTTTGAGTTGGAGTCTCACTCTGTCACCCAGACTGGAGTGCAGTGGCCGCTCCCGGCCACCGCAGCCTCGACCTGCTGGGATCCAGCGATCCTTCCGCCTCAACCTTCCAAGTAGCTGGAACTATAGGTGCGTGCTACCACACCTGGCTAATTTTTTTTACTTATTGTAGAGATGAGGTCTCGCCAAATTGTCCGGGCAGGTCTCGAACCTGCGGGCGTAGGCAGTCCACTCACTTCAGCCTCCCAAGGCGTGGGATTACAGGCTGAGTCACCGAGACTGGTCATTTTGAATATAACTGTGTGGCGAATCTGGATACTGGATTCTGCCTCTTTCAGTTTGCTGCTGTTGTTTATTTTGTCCTTGTAGTTGTGCCTTTATTTTATTTTTCATTTTTTTGAGTTGGAGTCTCACTCTGTTACCCACGCTGGAGAGCAGTGGTATGCTCATGGCCACCGCAGCCTCCACCTGCTGGGCTCCTTCCCCTCAGCCTTCCAAGTAGCTAGAACAACAGGCATGTACCACCACACCTGGTTAATTTTTTGATTTACTGTAGACATGAGGTCTCACCAAGTTGCCCAGGCTGGTCTCGAACCCACGGGCTCAGGCAATCCTCTTACCTCGGCCTCCCAAAGTGCTGGCATTATAGCCGTGAGCTGCCGCGCCTGGCCAATTGTACCTTTATTAAGTGATTTTTTTCCAAACTGCTTTTTTTTTTTTTGCAATGACCCTATTCCTTGTTGTTTGTGGTCATTAAAGTCTCCATTCTGTTATCTTGGAGATCATCCAGTGATCTGACAAAGTTTCACTAAACGCTGAAGTTTTTTTTCTTTTTTTGAGTCGGAATGTCACTCTGTCGCCTAGGCTGGAGTGCAGTGGCATGCTCACGGCCACCACAGCCTCGATCTGTTAGGCAGGTGATCCTTCTGCCTCAGCCTTCCAAGTAGCTGGAACCACAGGCATGCACCACCACACCTGGCTTTTTTATAGAGATGAGGTCTCATCATGTTGCTCAGGCTAGTCTTGAACCCCTGAGTTCAAGCAATTCTTTCATTTCTGCCTCCCAAAGTGCTGGGATGACAGGTATGAGCCAGTATGAGCCACCGTGCCTGGTCAAACACTGAAGTTTAGTAGGATCTTTCCTCATTAAGCACTCTGCTGGTTGCTTTGTTATGATCAGATTTGAGTTCTGAAAAAGTTGTTTGTTTCAGTTTTTGCCAACTTAATGGTTGCTTCAGTGGAGAGACTGATTCTTGGAGTGTCTTACTCTGCTTTTGTGCTATGCCGCTTGATGGTGGGGGTGGCTAACCACTCAAGAGTGACTTATTTTTCCCTTGACTCTCCTTATACTTCTCTTAAGGAATTGAATGCTTGGCCCCAGATGACCTTTACAGAGCAGAGAGTTACTTGGAGACTTAGCAACAGTTCCTTCCTCTGTTCGAATCTTACTGCCACACAGGCTGGAGAGCAGTGGCATGCTCATGGCCACCAAAGCCTTGACCTGCTGGGCTCAGGTGATCCTTCCATCTCAGCCTTCCAAGTAGCTAGAACTCACAGGCGTGCACCACCATGCCTGGCTAATTTTTGTAATTTACTGTAGAGAGGAGGTCTTGCCAAGTTGCCCAGACTGGTCTTGAATCCCTGGGTTCAGGCAATCCTCTCGTCTCTGCCTCCCAAAGAGCTGGGATTACAGGTGTGAGCCATCATGACTGGCTATTAGTTGCTTTTTAATTTAATTTAATTTATTTTTGAGTTGGAGTCTTACTCTGTTGCCCAGACTGGAGTGCAGTGGCCGCTCCCGGCCACCGCAGCCTCGACCTGCTGGGCTCCAGCGATCCTTCCACCTCAGCCTTCCACGTAGCTGGAACTATAGGCGCGCACTACCATGCCCGGCTAATTTTTGATTTATCGTAGAGATGAGGTCTCGACAAGTTGCCCAGGCGGGTCTTGAACCCACGGGCTCAGGCAACCCATTCACCTCAGCCTTCCAAAGCATGGGATTACAGGCTGAGCCACCAAGTCCGGCTATTAGTTGCTTTTTAAATAGACCTTTCTCTTCAGGTCCAAGACTATATATTTTGTTTCAAAGGAGGCTTTCATGAATATAATGCCAATTTATAACGCCAATTTATAATATAGAGTAAGTACAGACTCAACTTAGAGGCTTCAGTGTTGGAGAAAAATTCTGTGAAGATAACTTGTTCCCATGTTGACATAATGCCTTATCATATTTTATTCTACCAAAAAGCGTTGACATTTTAGAATGTTATTTTAAAATTTTTCTAAAAACGTAATTAATTCATGAAAGCCTCAAGAGAAAAGAACACGGACAAAATTAGCCCGTACCATATGGCAAAGCAACTGCTTTAGATACCAAGAATAGCCCAGATAGTTTCTGTACCTCAGAGCCCAGGGCTTTTTATCAGAGCAATATGATAAGAGAAAGCCATACTTTCTATGTACGTATCCAACTATGCATTTAGAACATATGAACAAGAAAGCACTACTGGCCTGCAGTGTGGGGCATGGAGGTAATGAATTTTCCCAGTGAGGCTTTCATTCCTAAATAAATGCTTATTTGTTTTGAATATCAGCTGGTTTCCAAGAGATTTTCTCAGGCAGAAACCACTGAAATAATCCAGTGACCACTGTCGCTAGAGTTGAGCTAAGGGAAAAAGAGGGCCTCGTTCACGGCGTTTATCAACAGAAATGGCTTCTTACCCCAGAACCCAGGAGGTGGGGACCCCAGGGCAGCAATGGGGCAGGAAGACCACTCTGCCCTCCTCAAAACAGTTCACATACGATGCCTGCAGTCTGCTTCAAAACGCATAAAAACATGGGAGGATAAAGAGATGGGGAGATGAGTAGGTATGCGAGACAGCAAGATGATGATGCTGAAAATCAAGAAGATGAGCTCATGAGCGGTGACTGCAAAATTCTCCCAGCTGGTTTGGATACCTGAAAACTTTTCTAATGAAATGCTGGGGGAAAACACAAAAAGGAAAAGCATTCTAACAGGGCGCACAAGACAACTCTGGTAAGTAGTTTCTCAAAGGGATTTAAGAACCACTTCAAACTCTAATCAATGTGTGTATCTCTTCAATGCAAATTAGGCTCGTGACAGACAAACGAATTCTTTTTAGAAAATAGTCTCTGTGAGACCATCAATAATTATATATATCCAAGGCTTACAGAGTAAATTTACCTTTCTGTAACTAAGGCAAAGAACAAACGTTTAAAAAACACAGGAAAATGCATCAGGGCTAATAGACCTGTCTGCCTAAATGCAAATATAAACAGTTGCAGCAAGGGGAGAAGGGAATGGGCACTGGGAGCTCTAGCTGGGTCCTGACTAAAGCATATTTATTCATGGAAAACAACCATGAGTCATTTAAAAAGAAGTCAGTCACAGGACTGGCAGAAAAAGGTGTGTGTATGCCACAGCCAAGGTCAGGTGCAAATAAGAGCAGAGCTACACTTTCCCACATTCTTCTATCATGACTATAAAGGCTAGCCTGGAGGTACCTCTGTTCCTCTGAGCAAAGGATTATTTTAGGCTCCTTATTAGGGTTCATGCCATGAATGCTATTCTCTACAAAAAACATAGAAAAAACACATGTGCTTCAAACAAAACCTGGTGTCCTATTAGCACCAAAAATAAGGCAGAAAGTGCATGCATGCGTGCGTGCGCGCACACACACTCACTTTCTTTTAATTTTAAAGATGTGGGGTACAATTCAGGGTTAGGCATACACATGCTCATTATGCAGGTTCCCTTGTCGATGAGGTGTGCTTCTCCCTCCCCCGGCATTTTCCCTCAACTGCCAATCCCATTCCCCCCCTCCCCTGGCAGTTTCCCACTACTGCCAATCTCTTTCTTATAGTATTATGACAATTGTTCAAGGTCTGTTTAGGAGTGAGAACACAGAGTACTCTGTTCTTTGTTTCTGTGAGAGATCACTGAGTATGATAGACTCTAAATCCATCCAAGTAGCTGCGAAGTTATATTTTCCTAAGGAATACTTAAAACAAGGTAGGAGCTCATTTGCCCAGCAAGTTTCTAGACATTTACAAGAGTCAAGTCTGTCGCATATTGCTGGTGCTCAGGAATAGGACTAGAGTAGGGAGCTATTCCTAACGCAGGAAATGAGTTTTTGAAGAATGTAAAACCATTTGAGTCAGGCCCTAAAAAACAATCTAAAGATAACAGTTTTAAGCACACGCCAGATAAATTCTGTTAAAAAAAGAAGAACAAGCAGGAAAGCATACAGCACAGTGGGTCAAACCAGGCCTCAGGGTCAGGCTGCCTCCATTTGCATTCTGTTCTGTCACTTAGTAGCTGGGAGACCTTGGGCTAGTTACTGATGTTATTGATAGCTCCGTTTCCTCAACTTTAAAAAAGGGTTCGCAATGGCATTATAAAGAAAAAATGAGTTAATATAAGTAATGTGCCTAGAGCAGTGTCTGGCTGCCAACTGCTAGCCGCTATCAATATCCATAGGATCAATCCCAAAGAGACATCCAGTGTAACCAGATTCACTGTAAGCACCTCCCCCACTCAAAACAATTAAACACTGTGGATAGAAATTAAGAAAGATTTAAATGATGGCTAAATACACTATGTGTGTTGGGAGATTCAATACTAATTAAGTTAATTTTTCCCAAATCAATCTATCCCTTCATCCATCCAACCATCCATCTAATGCAATCTCTATCAAAATTATAGCAGTTTTTGGTAGAAATTTACAATGTTTCATATGGAAATATAAATAATCTAAACTAGCTGAAACAATTCAAAAAACAGCATTGGAGGGTTAACATGACTTGATTTCAAGATTTCAAGATAAGGCCACAGTAATAAAGTAAGTATATTATTAATGTCAATAGAGGAAAAAACAGAATAATGAAACAGAAGTCCAGAAATAGACGCATACATATATGAATGATCTAATTTTTTTTTTGAGTCAAAGTTTCACTCTGTTGCCCAGGTTGGAGGGCAAGCAGTTACACACCTACAACCATTGCAGCCTCGACGTGCTAAGCTCAGGCAAATCCTTCCACCTCGGCCTTCCAAGTAGCTGGAACCACAGGTGTGCGTCACCACACACAGCTAATTTTTTTTGATTTATTGTAGAAATGAGGTCTCACCAAGTTGCCCAGGCTGGTCTCAAATCCCTGGGCTCAGGCAATCCACTCACCTCAGCCTCCCAAAGGCACGGGATTATAGGCTGAGCCACCGAGCCCGGCTAGATTACTGATTTTTAAGAAAGGTGCAAAAGGAATCCAGTGGATAAAGAATAGTCTTTACAACAAATGGTGTGGAACAATTGGACATCCATATCCTCCTCTCCAAAAAAAAGAAAAAAAGAAAAAGAGAAAAACTTGGATGCACAGCTTGTATCAAATACAAAAATGTACTAAAAACCAATCCCAAATTGTAGAAATGTAAAACTACAAAATTTCTAGAAGAAAACATGAAGAAAATATTTGTGACCTTTGATTAATCAAAGAAATCTCAGATATAATACAAAAAAGAACACTTAATCAAAGGCATAAATTCATAAGTTGGACTTCTAAAAACTTCTGTCTTCAAAAGACACTGTTGAATGAAAAGTCATACACTAGGAAAAAATATTTGCAAAGTATGTATCTTACAAAGGTCTTGTACTAAACTAAATAACTCTCAAAACTCAGTAATAGAAAAAGAAACAATCTAATAAAAACATAGGCAAAATATCTGAACAGACAACTCACTGAAGAAAATATTCAGATGGCAAACAAGCTCACAAGATTATCAACATTAATCATCAGTAAAATGCAAATTAAAACTACAATGAGATATCACTACACATGTAGTGATATGTCTAAAATGAAAAAGATTGATTATACTACACATTGGCAAGAACGTGGAGGACGTAGAACTCTCAGACATAGATGGTGAGAATGCAAAATGCTACAACTACCTTGAATATCAGTTTTGCAGTTTCCTAAAAAGGTAAATACACACCTATCAGACGATTTAGTCACTTACTCCTTAAACATTTGATAGAATTCAACAGCCCAAACCATTGACCGTGGGATTTTCCTTGTTGAGTAGTTTTAAAAATAGCAAACCTTTCTTTACATGATCAAGCTTTTGATGTCTATAGAAGGGGTAGTGATGCCTCCTCTTTTGTTCTTGATGTTAATAATTTGTGCTTTCTCCCATTTTTCCTAGGCAGTCTTAGGGATTTATAAAGTTTGTCTTCACATAATCAATTTTTGGTTTTGTTGGTTGTTGCTAATGTTTATCTGCTTCCTACTACACTGATCTCTGCTTGTATCTTTATTATTTTCTCCCTTTCACTAGCATCCCTGCGGGTATCAGTTTCGTAGCATGGTCATAACCAACCGCCATAGCCTTCTTGTCATATAGCAACCCAATCTCATTCCCTCACAGTTCTGGAGGCTTGAAGTCCAGAGCCAAGGTTTCTCCAGGGCCAGGCTCCCTCTGAGGCACTGGGAAGCCTGTCTCGGGCGGCTTCGGGTGCCCCAGTCACCTGTGGTGCTCCTTGGTCTGCAGCCGCCTCGCTGTCTCTACCTATATCTCTACACACCCTCTTCCTCGCGTATTTCAGTGTGGCTTCTGGAATTTTTAAAGGGACAACAGTCATCGGATTTAGGGCCTGCCCTAACTCAGCACGATTTCGCTTTAATGTAATTACATCTGCAAAGGCCTCAGTATTTCCAAATAAGGTCACATTCTTAGGTTCCGGGTGGACATGACTTTTTGACTCAGTCTACTACACTGGGTTTCAACAGAGACATTTTAGAGGCTTCGGATTCTGCTACATTCCTCGCACGTATTCTGATTTCTGTTTGAGTTAACTTAGCCGGGCTCAAACGCTCCTCAGGAATAAGCAGCAGCTGAAATTTCTAAGTTATCTCAGCTTCTGGATGCTCCTTTTTTGGAAAAGCTAATTGGGATTTCTTCGATACATATATGGTTCAGGAGTCAGCCAAGGATTCTGGGAAGAGTTTACATGCACATTTTGGGGTCCACATCCTTTGCAGCTCTCTTTCTTCTAGGATTTCATCACTAACTTCCGGTGTTTTGCCAGTCTTGAGATTCTGTCCTTTGATACTTCAAGCAAACAAACAGCCCTCAAGTAAAAAGCCACAAATTTGAAAATACACTGGTTTGGGTCCCTATTTTTCAATGTAATCTCACTTCCCACTTCCATTTGCTTTTTGCCACTTTCCACTGCCTTCAAATAGTTATTTTTTGTATTCTGTTCATAAGACATATATCTGATATCAACAGCTAGTGGTTCTTGGTTAAACGGATGCGTTATGTAGTGGTGAAGAAATCTGGGCTCTAAGTGTCCCCATCACCACCACCAGTGCACACTGTACTAGGTAAATGAGTTTTCATTCCTCTCCCTAATCCCCCTTTAAGTCTCCAATATCCATTATACCATTCTACATGCCTTTTTACATTTTTTTAATTTTAAAGATGTGGGGTACAATTCAGGGTTAGGTAAACAAATGTTCATTATGCAGATACCCTAGTCTATATGCCTTTGAAGACCCTTACCTGAGCTACCACTTATAAGTGAGAACATGCAGTGATTGGTTTTCTGTTCCTGTATGACTTCACTTAGAACGATGATCTCCAATTCCAACCAAGTTGTTGGAATACATTATTTTCTTTTCTTAATGACTGAACAATATTCCATTATATGTGTGGGTACTTTCATTATCCACTGATCAGCTGACAGGCATTTAGGTTGATTCCACATCTTTGCAATTGTGAATTGTGCTGCAATAAACATGTGAGTGCAGGTGTGTTTTCTGCATAAAGACCTCTTTTCCTTTGGGTAGATACCAAATAGTGAAATTACTGAATCACATGGTAGATCTTTTAGTTCTTTGAGAATTCTCCATGCTGATTCCCATACAGGTTGTACTAATTTACATTCCCACCAACAGTATATAAGCATTCCCTTTCACTGCACTTGTGCCAACATATGCTGTTTTTTAATTTTTTTTAATAGTGGCCATTCTGAGTGGTGTAAGATGATATCCCATTGTGATTTTAATTTGCATTTCCCTAATGATTAGTGAAGCTGAGCATTTTTGCATATGTTTGTTGGTCATTTGTATATCTTCTGAGAGATGTCTGTTCATGTTGTTTGCCCACTTTTTAATAAGGTTATTAGTTTTTTTCTTGCTAATTTGTTTGAGTTCTTTGTAGATTCTGGATATTAGTCCTTTGTGGAATGTATAGTTTATGAATATTTCTCCTATTGTATAGGTTGCCTATATACGTGATTATTTCTTGTGCTTCGCAGAGGCTTTTAAGTTTAATTATGTCCCACTTACTTCTGTTTTCATTGCATTTGCTTTAGGGGTCTTAGCCATAAATTCTTTTGCCTTGGCCTATGTTCAGAGAGTTTTTCTTAGGCTTTCTTCTAGGATTTTTATGGTTTCAGAACTGACATTTAAGTCTTTAATCCACCTTGAGTTAGTTTTTATATTTGGTGAGAGATAAGGCTCCAGTTTCGTTTTTCTGCATATGGCTATCTCCGGTTTTTCCAGTACCATTTATTGAATAGGGTGTCCTTTCCCAAGTGTGTATGTTTTCATCTGTTTTGTTGAAGATTGGTTGTAAATATGTGGGCTTATTTCTGAATTCTCTATTCTGTTCCATTGGCCCATGTGTCTGTCCTTGTACCAGTATCACGATATTTTTGGTTACTACAGCCTTGAAGTATAATTTGAAGTCAGGTAATATGATGACTCCAGCTTTGTTCTTTTTGCTTAGGATTGCTTTGGCTATTTAGGCTCTTTTTTTGGTTCCATATGAATTTTAGGATCTTTTTTTCTAATTCCATGTGAAAAATGGTATTAATAGTGCATAGGGATTGTGTTGAATCTGCAGATTACATTTTAACAATGTTGATTCTTCCAATCCTTGAGTATGGGATGTTTTTCCATTTGTTTGTGTCCTCTATGATTTCTTTCATCAGTGTTTTGCAGTTCTCCCAGTAGAGATTTTTCACCTCTTTGTTTAAATATATTCCCAGGTAGTTTACTTTTTGGCAGTTGTTGCAGATGGTATCGAGTTCTTGATCTGATTTTTAGCTTGGTCATTACTGGTGTATAGCAGTGCTACTGATTTGTGTGTGTTGATTTCATAACCTGAGACTCTACTGAATTCATTTATCAAGTCCAGGAATCTTTTGGAGGAGTCTTCGGGCTTTTCAGGATTTTTGGAGGAGTCTTCAGTATCTAGGTATAAGATCATGTTTTCTACAGAGATAGTTTGATTTCTTTTCCAATTTGAATACCTTTTATTTCTTTCTCTTGCCTGATTGCTCTAAGACTTCCAGTACTATGCTGAATAGAAGTGGTGAAAGTGGACATCCTTGCCTTGTTCTAGTTCTGAGGGGGGAATTCTTTCAACTTTTCCCCATTCAGTATCATGTTTTCTGTGGATTTGTCATATATGACTTTTATTATTTTGAGGTATATTCCTCCTATGACTATTTTGTTGAGAGTTTTTATCATGAAGTGATGCTGGATTTTATTAAATGCTTTTTCTGTATCTACTGAAATGATCATTATGATTTTTCTTTTAAATTTTGTTTATGCAGTGAAACATACTTACTGACCTGTGTCTGTTGAACAATCCTTGCATCCCTGGGATAAAGTCTGCTTGATCGTGATTTCTTTCTTTCTTTTTTTTTTTTTACATATTCTGTTGGATTCAGTTTGCTAGTTTTTCTTGAGAGTTTTTACGTCTATGTTCACAGGGAGATTGGTCTGTAGTTTTCTTTTTTTGTTGTGTCTTTTCCTGGCTTTGGTCTTAGGTGATACTGGCTTAACGGAATGAGTTAGGGAGAATTCTCTCCTTGTTAGTCCTGTAGAATAAATTCAGTAGGATTGTTACCAGTTCTCTGAAGAATGTCTGGGAGAATCTGACTGTGACTCCATCTGGTCTGGGATTTTTGTTGCTATTGCTGGGAGACATTTAACTGCTGATTCTATCTTACTAGTTGTTACTGGTCTGCTCAGGGTTTCTATTTCTTCTTGATTCAAGGTTGGGGGATTGCATGTTTCCTGGAATTTATCCATTTCCTCTAGATTGTCTAGTTTGTTTGAATAGAGGTGTTCATAATAATCTTGGATGGTCATTTGTATTTCTGTGATATCAGTTGTAATGTCTCCATTTTCATTTGATTAAGCTAATTTGAATTTTCTCTCTTCTTAATTAATCTAGCTAGTGGTCTATCAGTTTTACTTACCTTTTTCAAAGAATTAACCTTTTCTTTCATTGATCCTTTGTATTTTTTTTGTTTCAATTTAATTTAGTTCTACTCTGGTCTGTGTTATTTCCATCTTGATGCTACTGTTGACCCGGATCAGGAGCAGATTGTTCAGCTTTCATGTATCTGTATAGTTCTGAGAGTTTCTCTTAGAGCTGACTTCTAGTTTTACTCCACAGTGGTCTGAAAAGGTAGTTGATACAATTTCAATTTTTTTTAACTTATTGAGACTTGTTTTGTGGCCTATCATATGGTCTATTTTGGAAAATGCTGCATGTGCTGATAAGAGAAATGTACATCATGTAGCTTGAGGGTATAACATTTGGTAGATGTCTGCTAGGTCCATTTATTCTCAAGTCCAGATTAAGCCCAATGTTTCTTTGTTGACTTTTTCCCGTAATGAGTTGTCTCTTGCCGTTAATAGAGTGTAGAAATTCCTCCACTATTACTGTACTGCTGTCTACCTCTTTTCTTAGGTTTAATATAATTTGTTTGACAATACTGGGAGGTCTGGTATTAGATGCATATATTTTTAATATTGTTATATGCTCTTGTTGGATTAACTCCTTTATCATTATATCATGACCTTCTTTGTCTTTTTCACTGCTACTATTTTAAAGTCTGTTTTAGTTGATATAAAAACAGCTATTTCTACTCATTTGTGCTTTCCATTTGTGTGGAATTATTTTTTCACCCCCTTTACCCTGAGTCTATAGGTGTCCTTGTGAGTTAAGTGGGTCTCTTGAAGGCAGCAGATGGATTGTGTATGTGACTTTTTTCTCCCCATTCTGCCAATCTGTATCTTTCAAGCAAGGCATTCAAACCACTTATGCTCAAAGTTAGTAATTTTATGTAAGGTACCGTTCCTGTCTTCATGTTGTTTGTTATCTGGTTGCTTTGTTTTCTCCATTGTGTTGATGTTTTATCAGCCCAGTGGGTTTTATAATTTCCTGTGTTTTCCTATTGGTGCATTTCAACCTTTGGTTTCAATGTTTAGAACTCCTTTTGAGCATTTCTTGTAGAGGCAGTCTATTGGTTACAAATTCCCTCAGTGTTTGCTTGTTTGAAAAAGACTTTATTTCTCCTTCATTTATGAAATTTAGTTTTGTGGGATACAAAATTCTTGGCTGACAGTTATTCTGTTTGAGATTAAAGATAGGGTTCTAATCCCTTCTGGTTTGTAGGGTTTCCATGAAAAAGTCTGCTGTTAGTCTGACAGGTTTGCCTTTATAAGTTATTTGATGCTTTTGTCTCACTGATCTTAGAATTCTATCCTTCACATTGACTTTGGATAACCTACTGACTATATGCCTTGAGGATGACCTTTCGGCAATGAATCTTCATAGTTTTTCGTTGTTATCTATGAAAGATGTACTCCAACCAAGCAATTCCACCATTAACAAAAGCTGGAATTCAGGCATACTGCATTTGTTATGGTTTTAAAATGCTTTTGCAAAGTGCTCATTCATTTGTCAATCCAAAGGTGCCAGATTATGATTTCACCTCATTAACTCTGGTAGGAAGATTTTCAGTTCAACTGATTTTTAAAAATTCCTGCAACTAGTTCTTACAGCACAGCCAGTACAGCTACTTATTTATAGGTGTAGGTTAAGGTAAAAAGACCTTCTAAAGTTCCAGAAGCATTCAGCATCACAGCGTGTCCCTGTAGATCTGTATTATATGAAACATATCCAGCAATTCTTCTAACCCTATCAGATTTTCTGCTAGTAAATAGAAACAGACAAAACAGTAGCAGAAGTATTGAAACAAAGCCTTCTTAGTGAAAGAAAAAAAGGTAGAAAACAAGAACAAAAGAGACTAAGCAAGGAAAGACATATTATTCATCATATCTTAGACAGTAATTCATTACTGCAGGACAGTAGGAAGAGATCTTGAAAGAAATAATTTTGGCCGGGCATGGTAGCTCATACCTGTAATCTCAGCACTTTGGGAAGCAGAGGTGGGAGGATTGCTTGAGCCTGGAATTCGAGACCAGCCTGGGCAACAGCAAGACCTTGTTTCTATTAAAAAAAAAAAAAAAAAGGCCAGGTGTGGTAGCCTAGCACTTGAGAGGCTGAGGTGGAAGGATCGCCTGAGCCCAAGAGGTCAAGGCTGCAGTGAGCTGCACTTCAGCCTGAGTGACATAGAGACTCCAACTCAAGAAAAAAAAGAAGAAGAAATAATTCTTTAAAAAATAGGAGGAAAAGGACCAATCTTTACTATTAACAGACTTTCTCAATAACTAAGAAGATAAGATGCTTCCTTGGCTATCTATCTAAAGATTAAGATCTATAACCAAATAGTATTCCAAAACAAAACTAGGTTTTACTTTTTTAATCCAACAATTAAAAAACATATCTGGCACTCAGTTTGTATTTTAACTATATAGACTTAAAAATACTGAGATTTGGAAAACCTTTGGAACTCGAGAATCATGGAGGGGGGAAAAAAACAGTCAGGGCTGAAAACAACCTTTTATGCGAATCAGAATTTGAACTCATGAGCACTGAATTATCCTGACTAAATATGAACTAACGATGATGGCTCAAATGTTATTTCCCTCGCTCCCTCACACAACCTGTTTCTGCTTCATTTCCTCCCAGGCTCACACTCTTCTGTAAAAAACAGGGTCAATGAAGTCAAGTATGTCTCAGAAAAGAAACCTTTAGAACTGAAGATTCTCAATCGAAAACCTTTCCAGAACTCAATCTAAAATCTTTATACTACCCATAGACAGAAAAAGAATTTAAGGGGTGGGGGTGTTTCTTGGAAATAACGCATCAGTTTCCTTTTAAAAATGCCATGTTCCTTGTCCAGGAGCTGCTTCTGGATTGTGCTCACAGCCTAACCCTATGAGCATGCTGTCTAATACTCTTGGTCCTTGGAAAACATGAGGTAATGTGACATGTGCTCCAAAAAGGCATGAGGTTTCCTCCGTTTAGTACTTCCCCAAAGAGCTTGAAGCTTTCTTCCTACGCTATGCTGGCTATGCTCAGTCTATTACTTAGCTTACCTCAGTGGCTCTTCTCTGGGTCCCAGTCCCCCACTTCTAAAGCCCCGTCCCCAGGCTGACTTTACCACAGGTATTACTTACAGCATGGCGGGCATACCAGGTGTCCTTCTGCAAATTATTTAACTCTTCTCCCCACCTCAAGTTCCTCCTCTGTGAAAGGAGATGCATATACTTCACGGGACTGTCATGAGGAGCGAGACAATGTAAAGTTATGAGCGTGAAACCTGGTACATATTAATAGGTGCTTAATATGTGCTAGTAATTTTCATGACCTGAATACACACACATACAGGTTGCTTTAGTCCTGTCTTCCTTGTCTCCCCATCCGGATGGCCAACTCTGTTCAAGTCTCTTTACTTCACACATTTCTCAATCACTTTCAGAAATCTTGACAACAACCTGGACTTCCCATTAGCTTCACACTCCAATGCCATCTGTTGCCTGCTCTCTCTGTCTCTTCTTCCATAGGCTAATAGGCTAATTAAAACACTAACTGTCCCACCTGGGCAACTTGGCAAGACCTCATCTCTACAATAAATCAAAAAAAGTCAGCCGGGCATGGTAGTGCGTGCCTATAATTCCGGCTACTCGGAAGACTGAGGTGGAAGGATCGCTGGAGCCCAGCAGGTCGAGACTGCAGTGGCTGGGGGTGGCCACTGCTCTCCAGTCTGGGCAACAGAGTGAGACTCCAACTCAAAAAACAAAACTAAACCAAAAAAACCCAACACAAACACTAACTCTCAACAAATGTCTATTTCTTTCCTTATTCCGCCTTGATAAGAGATTTGCCATCTCTATTCCTCTCTTTAACTGTGATTTGAAAAATAACATGAGATTTCCCCTATTAACACACTTTTAGTGGACAGTACAGGATTGGTAACTATAAGCAAAATGTGCAGCAGGTCTCTAGAAGGCTTTCTTCTTGCATGGCTGATACTTCACACTGTACACGGAACAGTAACTTCCCATTTCCCCCTTCCTCTAGCTCTAGGCAACCATGATTCTACTTTCTACTTTAATGACTCAATGTCTCATATGAGTGAAATCATGCAGTATTTGTTGTTTTGTGACTGGCTTATTTCATTTGGCATAATACCCTCAAGGCTTATTCATACTGTAGCACATAACAAGATCTCTTTTCTATGGTGCATATATAGACCACATTTTCTTTATTCATTCATCTTTTGATGGACATGAAGGTTGTTTCCACATCTTGGCTACTGTGAATAATGTTGCAATAAACATGGGAGTGCAAGCATATCTTTGAGATTCCAATGCCCATTCTATTTTTTTTAATTGAGTTGGAGTCTCACTCTGTTGTCCAGGCTGGAGTGCTGTGGCACACTCATGGCCACCTCAGCATCAACCTGCTGGGTTCCGACGATCCTTCTGCCTCAGCCTTCCAAGTAGCCAGAACTACAGGTACATACTACCACACCTGGCTAATTTTTTTTTTAAGTTATAGAGACGGGGTCTTGCCAAGTTGCCCGGGCTGGTCTTGAACCTGTGGGCTTAGGCAATCCACTAGCCTCAGCCTCCCTGGGATTACACGCTAAGCCTCCGAGCCTGGCCCTGATAGCCATTCTTTTGGATAAATACCCAGAAACAGGACTGCTGGATCATATTGTAGTTCTATTTACATTTTTGATGAACCTCAATACTATTTTCCACAGCAGCTGCACCATTTTACATTTCCACCAATAGTGTACAAGGGAACAAATTTCTCTATAGCCTCGCCAACACTTGTTCTTTTCTTCTCTTTTAAATAATAGCCATCTTAACAGGTGAGATGTTACCTCACGGTGGTTTTGATTTGCATTTCCCAGATGATTAGTGATATTAAACTTTTTTTCCTATAGTTGTTGGCCATTTGTATGTCTTCTTTGGAAAAATGACTATTCAAGTCCTTTGCCCATGTTAAAACCAGTTATCATTATTATTATTTTGCTATTGAGTTGTAGGAGTTCCCTATGTATTCCGGATATTAACCCCTATCAGTCTAGGGTTTGCAAATATTTTCTCTCATCTACAGGTTGCCTTTTTACTCTGTTGCCCCTTTTTAAGTACTAAAAGTACTGATGCCAAATACTGATGACTCGTTTGGCATGGAAGGGATTTTAGTCTCTTGCCTTTGACTGAGTTAATAAATCCATTGAGCATTGTGTAGGCGCCTTCTCATACCTGATCGCACCGACTCCACTCCTTTGGTTCTTGTCCATCACTCTTTCAACTTAACTGTCCCTCTGGCAGTGTTGCTTGTTTAAAAAAAATTCTTTAGCTTTTCTTCTTTTTATTTTTTTAGAGTGGAAAATATAGTTTATTTAGAAAGTAGATTAGAGAGAGAGAGAGACAGAAAGAGAGAGAAAGAGAGAGAGAGGAGATTCACCTCCCCGAGATAGGGGAGGGGACCAAAGCTAGGAAACATGGCAACTAAAGCTCTTGAAGCCACATGGTCAGACCATAGCTTAGCAAAGCAATGGCCTCTTTGGCTTTTCTTAAATATCAGCTGTTAACTTTAAAGGCAACAACAAGCTGTTACTTGTCCTTTCAGCACTGCTTGCTACTTTTCCTAGTTTCCATTCCTATGCACTAACTGGACAAGGATGAGGCAACGGTAATTAACAAGACAGAGAAACGGCCTGATTCTGAGCTGTGTTTCAGAAAGACCAATCTGGCAGCCAGGCATCAGACTGAACGGCACACGGACAGACTGGAGGAGGGAAAAGCACTCTAGTGGGCAACGCTGAGGAAGGAGAAAGTGGGAGCAAGTGAGAAACGTAGGAGCCGAGCCTCAGGGTGTGGCGACTGATGAAAACGGGGGGGACAAGGACGGCGATTCAAGGCGGACCCGACTGAAAGCCCGATGGGAGAGGCCTGAGGAGCCAGGGACAGAAATAAGGAAAAGAGCAGCAGAAGCTGGTTTGGGCTGGTGAAACACGGGGCCCCTCTCTGACTACACCTCCTGCTGAAGGGACAGGCCATGCTTTGCTATATGCAACACTGCTGCCTACCCCAAATCCCAGAGCACTGAGCATCTGCAACGAGCCAATATACAGGCTACTATTATATTACTGATTCCTTTTTTTCTGGAGTTGGAGTCTCACTCTGTCGCCCAGGCTGGAATGTGGCCCAATCATGGCCCCCGCAGCCTCGATCTCCTGGGCTCAGGTAACCCTTCTTGCCTCAGCCTTCCAAGTAGCTGGGACTACAGGTGCCATAGCTGATTTCTCGATCTGTTGTAGAGATGTGGTCTCACTGTGTTGCCCAGGCTGGTCTAGAATTCCTGGGCTCAGGTGATCCTTTCGCGTTGGCCTTTCCAAGTGCTGGGAAATACAGGCATGAGCCACCGTGTCCAGCCCTGATTACTTTTTACATATTGTCTGTGACATAGCATAGCGAGGTGGTTAAGACGACAGGCTCTGGATTTGCCAGACATGAACTGAATCATGGCACTGCCAATTACATGTAACCTGTGTAAGTTATTTAATCTCTCTAAATCTCAGTTTCCTTATTACCACTACTTACATCAAAGAGTTGTGAGGATTAAATAAGAACATGTTTAAAGCTCGAAGCACTAACCTATAAAGAGTAGCGATGCCAATAAATGTATGCTATTACTTTTATGCCTTTTAAGAAGTGTCTCATTCTAAACATTTGTCCTAGTGTTTGTTACATTCTATTAATGTGGGAGTAAAAAAGGGAAAAGATCTATTTTACTCTGAAGAAAATCGTATTTTGAGTCCTTAAATAACTTGTCAGTTTTTCACATTGGTCTTACGGGAAAACATTTGTAAAGAAAAATCTGGGAGTCACTGCTGAATGGAATTTTCAGAAAGAAAACAAAGACTTTTGGAGAACAGGAGGATAAATAGGGAAAACCCTACTCCTTGAAAGGTTGCTACATTTTACATGCTTTCTCATGTTTAATACCTCAAAATGTAGAAAAAATACAAAAACAGTAAAGCTTTTGAAATATGAAATATTTGATATTTATAACTATGTCAACATAGTTTTTTGAGTTTTGTGCTCTTATATTGTTGGCCTTGAAGGTGAGATACAATACTTACTTTTAGGAATATTAAAACTGGCTATTTTCATTATTTGGAATTTAAGATTTTATATAAATATACTTTTTTTTTTTAAATCAGAGTCACACTCTGTTGCCCAGCTTGGAGTGCAGTGGCACACTCACAGCCACCACAGCCTCGACCTTTTGGGCTCAGGCAATCCTCTTACCTCTGCCTCCCAAGGTGTTGGGATTACAGGTATGAACCACCGCGCCCGGCTGATAAAATATTTTAAAGTGAACTCTTCATGACAAAATATCTATGGCCCTCCAAATAAAATTCTCGAGTTCTGTAATTTTATGAGTATCTAGGAAAGCTACACCACAAAAAAGCTCTCATATACAAGATTAAAAAACTTAGATCATTTATTGAATTTAAAATGTTTTTCAAAGTATTAAGTAAATTTATTGGCATTATGGTTACTTCAATAGATTTAGTCAATTCTGGAGAAAATAATGATAAAAAGATCAATTGGGAGGCTGATTCTTTAAATCTAATTTAGATCCAAAACCCAGAATGGCTTGATGGTGTTATTTTTCTTTACTACTCGTAAGGCATTTAAAAGTATTTTCACTGATACCCCTTGCAGAGCTAGATGTCTTGATTAGAATTTCTTTCATGTCACTTCACACACAGTCTTTCTTTAAACGGAACGCTACTTAATGCAAGAAGTCAATATGTGCCTGTTAGAACATTATGTGGCTTGTTGACTCTTCTCCTTCCCAAAGGCTATTTCTCTCTTGAGGGTCTTGTGAGGAACCTTCTATGTATTAGCTACTGTTTGGGTTTTAAACTTTAAGATGTAATTTGTCACATAAGGCTGGCTTATGTAAATATCTACCTAGAATGAGTTTTAATAAGTAGTGCTCTGCTTTAAAAAATCACAACCAGATTACTCCAAAAAGCCCAGACTAGTTTCTAAAAGATGTCTAAGACATTCGAGTTGAGTACTGCATACTCAAATTCTCAGGCACTTTGCAAAAGAGCTGGCTGGGGCTGAGGGGAACAATCTCACACAACCTAAGCTTCCAATTCACCCACCCAATATTTATATGCTGGCAGCTAAGCGCATGGACTTGAGTTCACCTAAGAAGAAGGTGTCTAACCCTACCGGTAATAACAAGATAACGAACAGTGAGGTGGAAAAGACTGATGGAGACATTCCCTTGTAAGTGAGAGCGCCAGCCAGGCAGGGATCACAAGGACTAAGCAGCCTCAGGGATGTGTGACTCCCATGGGCTCAGGCAAGACCATTAAGCTTCATGACACGCATCTCAGTCATCTTCATAGCAGACTCATTGTTTCAGATCAGAGAGGGGTTCATAAATGGCGTGAAGCACTGATTTTATTTGATCAAAAATTAAATCCATCTTTGACAAAGCCAAGCTAACCATGGCAAGGCCAGTTTCACATAAATTCTGCCAATGACTCAGACTGTCATTGGCACATACACCCTCCAGCCTAGTGCCTATTAAAGCAGCTAATAAGTAAACATGAAGCTTCTGAAAGGTCTTTTATGCAATGGAATTTAGAAAAGTCCTAAGGAAACCAACATATGTTGAGAAATGAAACTTTAATTAGTAATGCATAATCTCTTCAAGCAGAACAGTGTAATTACAATTTAACATCAGGCAGGTTAGGGTCTTACCATTAAAAAATTTTAATTTACTCCAAGCAGCTATTATATGAAGACACTATGCTAGAATTTTCATACTGTGTATTTTAATTCCCTTTATATATATTACATCATAGATTTACTACATTTATCCATACAAGTCAACAATCCCTTCATTTTAATAGACAGCAAACTGAGTTTCTACCTTTCTCTGTGGAATGAGAGATTTCATTAGGAAGGGCAGAAAGAGTGAAAAGTTTTAGGTGAATAATTTCTAGTATACTACCACATTAACATAACAGTGATTGAATTTAAAAATAGGAACCCCAAAATAATTTTAAAACTTTAAGTTAAAAACTTTAAAAAGATTGAATTAATTCAAATTTATATCCATCAAAGACGTGAATGCTTTGGGACTAGAAAAGGCACCAGTGGTAGGTGAGCCAGCTTACACAGTGCACTAGCACTCAACCTTCTGTAACAACCTCATCATCAGAGCTCAAGCTCTTAGATGGTTAACAGCTAAGGATCTACTAACTTGCTGCAATGGGACCTTGGTCAACAGTGCCCTTATATGACCTTCTCCCCATTTCTGGGCTGGGTTTCTGGAAACATCAGTTTCGGTAGAACAGCTGCTCGAAACAGCAGCCTTGAAAAGTAAAAAAAAAAGGACTTTTTGCTGATGCAATGCTAACGTTAATATCCCACTTGAAGAGGTTACCTCATCAACTTCAACTTCTGCTTACCAAACAGTTGCAGTTACTATTAAGGCAACTGGTAAATGAATTAAGCCTGAACTCTCAAACCATGTTCATGAACAACTTTGTAACCAGCTTTCAAACTACGCTATGCTGTTTTGCATTTCTGTGAACAGATTGTACAGATTTTAAGGCATAACACTTACCTTCCATTAAAATGTATCCTCTAAACCAGTGGCTTTAGAAGTGTGGTCTGGGGATTCCTGGGTGTTTTCAAGACATGTTCTGGGGGTTCGTAAGTCAAAACTATTTATATAATACTAAGAGATTATTTGCTTTTTTTGTACTCTCATTCTTTTATAAGTATACAGTAGAACTTTTCATAGCTTACATGATGTTAACATGAAATGGGTCTGCCATTGTTTACAAAAAGCGGACACATAGATATTTTAATAATTTCTATTATTATTTAAAAAGTGTTATTTTAAACAATTAAAAACAAACATTAAACATATTAGTTTCAAGTTTGAATGTGACAAATATAAATTTAACCCATATAAATAAAAACCTTTTAGGGTTCTCAATGATTTTTTGAGCGTAAAGGGGTCCCGGGACCAAAAAGTTAGAGAAACACTGCCCTTAACAGAGTGTAAGACTATCCATAAGGCGCTCCAATAAATGCTTGCCGTCTCAAATGCTCTTTAGACATATATCCAGGGGATACTTTTTCAGTCTCTAGTCAATATAGTCATCAGCTAGTCAACATACTTAGTATCCACTGAATATACTACAGTGTACATGACCATTAACTACCATCTCTAAAGACCTGGGATCACTTAACCCCAGAATTGTTATAAAAAAACTATTTCACTGAACTTTTTAGAGTAGTACTTTAAAATCTAGAAAGAGATATCCCTTCTCTACAGGGAAAGAGAGCTCTTTTTTTTTTTGAGTTGGAGTCTTACTCTGTCGCCCAGACTGGAGTGCAGTGGCCGCTCCCGGCCACCGCAGCCTCGACCTGCTGGGCTCCAGCGATCCCTCTGCCTCAGCCCTTCCGAGCCAGAATTACAGGCGCGCTCTACCATGCCCGGCTAATTTTTTTGATTTTATTGTAGAAATGAGGTCTCGCCTGCCCAGGCGGGTCTTGAATCCGCGGGCTCAGGCAATCCACTCACCTCAGCCTCCCAAAGGCGTGGGATTACGTACGGGCTGAGCCACCGAGCCCGGCTAAAAGAGATCTCTTAATGCACACTGAAAAATGTTTTCAATGACTTTATTGCCTTTTGGGGGGTAGTTTTATTTTATTTATTAATTATCATTATTATTATTTTTCTGAGAAAGCAGGATTTACTGAGAGGACAGAAAAGCTCCCACAGTGGGAGGGGATCTGAAGGGATTGCCCTTATTTTAATCATAATAAGAAAAACGATGTGAAACTGAAATATGACTGCAACTTGTATAATCCTTTAAATAAAATTAGAAAGTATGATGTCACATGCTTTAAAAAATATGCCAGAAAAACAAATCTGATTCTTTTTTTTAAAAATATCAAATGCAAAGTTTTGGATATAATAATCATGAATTATAAAAGCTTGCCAATCAGGTCTATAGAAACTATCCACCCAAGTTTGCTTTCATTTCTTGATAAAGTGTTTAAGTCACATCATAAGCCATACAACTCATCTATCAACAGTAATCAAGAGAACATGTTACTTTTTGAAGGACGACTGTGGACACACAAGCCTCTACGTTCTGAATTACAGCATGTGAAGTAAAAAGAATACTCTTCTGAGCAAACACCCTTTCTCTTATGAATCTGGGTGGTGCGTTCTAGTCATTTAGACTACTCAAGGACA
The DNA here is from genome assembly GCF_000164805.1 of Carlito syrichta. NCBI lineage: Eukaryota > Metazoa > Chordata > Mammalia > Primates > Tarsiidae > Carlito > Carlito syrichta. Next base: position 129,766 of record NW_007113135.1, read on the forward strand.
AGCTCTTGAAAATAAAGACGACTTCAAGGAACTGAAACACTGATATCACAGCACCTTCAACAATGGACACACTTCAGCTTTAAGTGTCAATATCAACAATAAGTTGAGAACTATTTGCAGGGAAAATGAAGTAATATTTTTAGAAATACATTATTCAGGCAGAGGATGCCTAAAGATTTAGGTATGCTTTAGGAAAATCTTTAGGTGTACTTTTGTTGTTTTACCGAATGCTTAGGCTGAAGGTCAATGCAAAGAAAAGACATTTGCCGTATTCTAGATAAAACTGAGATCTGTGTAAACAGCAAGCTCACCCAAATGTAACTTTGAAAAGCCTTATGAAATCTTTAGATAACCTGTATGATGACCATGTATGTATCTAACCCTCATTTGTATCCCACATTTTAAAAATAAAATTTAAAAAAAAGAGAAAGAAATCTTCAGATACTAGAAGCACGTATCAGTTGAACTCAACATGAAGGATTCCTAAAAACAGCACAGCCAAATCTGTCAATTAATTCTGTTTCCTATTAATATAACATCTATGATTCAATGATCAGCAAAGCAGAAAATAACATCAACAACGCCAGAATGTTTTCAGTAACAAGATGCAAGGTGATGGCAATGTGACAGATTTCCAATCAAGTCTGTGGGACCATACAGATCAGTGGTTCTGTCCAGCCTTCTTTATTAAGGTTGTGCGTTCTGGTCTTGGCATGAATCAGTCATTTGGTCTTGTGATTAAATTTATCCAGGGGTTGGATATAATCAGTCTAAAGTAGTGCTTGACATAACTCAGTTTTCTGGGCTGCGAATACACAGTTGCACCTACCAAGCAGCTGGCAGATGCCAAACTGAAGCAGCAGCGAGCAGTATGGACAAAAAGAACGGGAACTAAAGGCAGGTCTGAGACTATCAACTAGCTGTTGTTGATGGGAGGCATGGTCGTTGTTGCAATACAATTAACTTTTTTTTTTTTTTTAGTTGGAGTCTCACTCCGTTGCCCAGGCTGGAGTGCAGTGGCATGCTCATGGCTACCCCAGCGTCAACCTGCTGGGCTCAGGTGATCCTTCCACCTCAGCCTTCCAAGTAGCCGGAACTACAGGTGTGCGCTACTACGCCTGGCCAATTTTTTGATTTATTGTAGGGATGAGGGCTTCCCAAGTTGCCCAGGCTGTTCTCGGACCTGTAGGCTCAGGCAATCCCCTCACCTCTGTCTCCCAAAGTGCTGGGATTATAGGCGTGAGCCACCGCACCCAGGAACAATTAATTATTTTATGCTCCCATTAGCCTAGCTATCATTGAAAAACTGTCAGCACGATGATGTCTAGAATGGACTGTAAGCAGGCAGAAACTCCTTCTTGTGAAATTATGCTGTGGCCCTCTACTGGCTAGGGCAAGGACACAAGACAGTAAAGGAAAGATGAAAAAATTTGCAAGATAAAGTAAAAAATGCACTACATGTAGGAGAGTCAGGGACTGCTGGAGAAACCAGAGTATCCGTTAAGGCCATCAGAGATTGGTTAATGCTGAGCAAACAAAAGGACAGAAATACCAGTAACAGGCCCTTCAGTTAGACCATCATTGTAACAAATGAAAGGCTTTGGTAAGATAAGGTGCCAGCTTGCAGAAACATGTAGCATGCCACAAAAATGTAAAGAAATAGGTGCCTGAGTGAGAAATGCCCAAGTTGTATGTAGACCATGCCAGGATTATGGGCACTTTCTGAAACTCCGAAAACAAAAGTACTGCATGTTACTAGAAATGGTTACTAAAACAAAATGAAATAAATTCTCTGCAAATGGATAAGTGAGCATCCTTTACTGAAATACTTGGGACCAGAAGTGTTTTGAATTTTAGATTATTTTCAGACTCTGGAATGTTTGCATATACATAATGAGATATTTTGGGGATTAGACCCAAGTCTAAACATAAAATTCATTTATGTTTCATATGTACCTCATACACACAGGCTAAAGTTAAGGGGTCAGGAGTGGAACAGTCCACTTGTGTCATCCTGTGGGTGCTTGAGAAGTTCCAGATTTTAGAGCATTTTGGATTTCTGGTTTCAGATTAGGGACGCCTAGCCTGTGCATGATGATTAGACAGCTCGCCTGCACTATGGCTAGGGCTGAAGTTGGTCAACAGTCACTTCTGAAACACAGGATCTTAAAAAGGTCATTTCTCCCATCACCACCAGCCCTTTGCATTTGTTTTCATTCAGAAACTCAAGGAATCAATGCTTCCAACTGTTGCTAATTACAATGCCTGTCTACTAGAAGTAGCAGAGTGTTTGTGTTTCTCTTCCTCCTCTAGACTCAGCAGAAATGAACTGGTTACACGCTAAAATGGATCATTTCACTTCTTAAGGGAGACTGAAATAAGTTTAGAAACAGGAAACAAAGAAACTTTTGGCTGTTGCCCATTTCTCAGGCCCCCTGCAGATCTAACCTCTTAAGTCCTGCTGTGTACGAGCACCACCCATACTCTGTCTTGGCATTCGAAGAGAAGTTCTCAAAGGTGTATGTCTCTGTTCATCCAGGTAAGCAAGGTCCTCCAAGTGGGCAGAGCTGGTGGCTGACATGAAAGAAAGGTTTAGTTAGAATATTTAAGTTTAGAAAGCTTTTTTCAGCTAGTCCATAGTTCTCAAATTTTGGAATCAGAGCTTACTCCAGCACAAAATATGTACATCAAATATATAATATTTATATAATACATTTATTTTTATGCCTTTAAAAAACCAAGTAAGTGTTTTTAAAAAAAGTATTAAGTCTTCATTTCATTTGTTACTTCAAGACAGAACATCATAAACCTGTCCTTGCCAAGAGATTCTATAAGCCTAAACAGAGGAATATAGTATTTCTCATTAAAGTAGAGAAAGAAACGAGCAAACTAAACAAATAAACATAAAATCTTACTTCATAAAAGTGATAGATAATGGTAAAGATTATTTGAGATTTTAAATGAAAAACACACCAGGTGCAGTGACTCATACCTATAATACAACACTTTGGGAGGCCAAGGTGGGAGGACTGCTTGAGCCCAGGAGTTCAAGACCAGTCTGGGCAACATAGCGAGACCTCGTCTCTACAAAAAATAAAAACATTAGCCAGTGTGGTGGTCTGCGTTTGTAGTCCCAGCTCCTCGGAAGGCTGAGGCAGAAGGATCACCTGAGTCCAGGAGGTTGAGGCTGCGGTGAGCTGTGATTATGCCACTGCACTCCAGACTGGGTGACAGAGTAGAATTGGACTCAAACAAACAAACAGATGAAAAACAAATGCACTGCCAGTCCAACAGCTTACAATGCCATTTTGCTTCCGAATGACTTAGTCACAAAAGCTGCAGTGACAGCAACAAGAGGTTTATGTTACCAAAAGGAGCAGTAAATGAGTGGCTACTGAAAATTGAAGGTAAAGAAACATTCACTTTGCATGAATGTCTCAAATTATAAGAAATACTAGAGTATCTATTTTATTACCTGCAAATAAGTTATCAACTTATTACTAACAACTGGTTTGAGCTGGTGAAAGGGAAAATACCTCCAGGATGATCTTTTTGTGGCTGCTGAGCCTTAACTGTTTTGTATGTGAGAAATTGTACGTGTTGAGATTACATGGTGGTTTGCCTCAAAGACTTTATAATCCAATTTTGCTACCAGGAATATTACTACCTTATGCAGATTATAAATAAGCTCTTCAATAAAAACTAAGAAGCAGAAGAGGAAGCAAAGGCAGCTGAGAATGCTCTCAGCATAAGGAGACTAGCATTATGAGAATAAGTGAATTTATTACCCCAACCTTGCATATAAATTGATTATGGGTATTGACCTTGGGTGGTGATATTCATGTGTCAATTTGTTCATTCAATAAATGTAACGAAACTGTGACTAGAAACAGTCAGCACTGTATCATGACACTGTTGCCATGGTTTCTAATCAGTCTATAGGAGAGAAGACAGACAAGCGAATCAACACCCTACGGCTAGACAGTGTGGCAAGCGGCATTTAGCAGAGCACGTTACTAAAATCACAAGAGTGGGATGGACCTTGCAGGTTGTCCACACAATGCCTGCCTAATTCTTAATTCTATTCTCCTTCAGGGTAGGCCTACGGTGTAGAGTACACCCTCTCTCCATGTCACCTCTGTAAAACTCTGTTATTAGCGGTGTGGCTCTAGTTCTCTACCACCTACCCACTCTTTCTCTTGATGGTAAGGACACTTCTGTTTATACTAAATAAACAAACATTTTTTTAAAAAGTTTATTAATAAGGTAAAAAGAAAAGGACAAAAGGAAACAAACATTTGGTTACTAAATACTCATACCATGCCAGGTAGTATCCAACATGCTCTTCTTGGAGAATTTTTTTTTTTGAAGGGAAACAAAAAAGTCAGAAAGTGTAACTTGAAGGCATTTAATGTATCCTCTTGAGAGAAATCCATAAGCTTCCTGCCTGGAGAGATGCTTAGGAGATCCCTACTTCTTTGCCAAAAGTCCTTATGAGTAATTTTCAGCCTCTCCCATATCAGGACAAAATATTAGGGCATTCTGAGCACACTTACTGCCTAATCTTATTAAAATTACTACTAGAAGTATTATCTCCCTTTCTTTCCTAGATATTCTGAGCACAAATGTTCCCTACGTCTTACTAAACAGTTATAGATTAGTCATTTTAAGAGTCCTTTGTATTAGAATATCCCATTTTTCTTAAAGATACAGATTCCAGTCTATATGTATTCCAAAGCAGCTCTTAAAATGGGTCATTAATCCCAAACAGAGGCCACACCAATAGGCCCCCTGAGATAAGTCAGTTGATTAAGAAGACGGATACAGGATACAGGTTGAATATCCCTTATGTAAAATGCATAGGACCAGAAGTGTTTTTGGATTTCATTTCCTCTGGGGGCATTTTAGAATATTTGCATTATACTTGCAGGCTCAGCATCTCTGATCCAAAAGTCTGAAATCTGAGACACTCCAATGAGTATTTCCTCTGAGTGTCATGTCAGCACTCAAAAAGTTTTGAATTTGGAGTATTTTGGATTTCAGATTAGGGATAATCAACCCTGATTATCTGATTGATTCTAAGCAGAAGTCTCCACCAAAAACAATCCTCTGCTGTCAAGGCATAAGGACACCGCAAAGCTCAGAAAGCTCTGGTAACAGACTTGTCCCAGAGTACAAACTCCTGATACCATGACAGCTGGAGAGTGGTACATACATACATGGGGGGGAGGGGTGATGTTGGCAACAGGGGGAGGTAATGACTTCTTTGCTCTTCTTCTGTGCTTCTCCAATGCCAACAAACCACATGAACCACTAGCAGCTCACTCACAATACACACCAGGCAAAAGTCATTGGCTCCTCCATGCAAAAAGTTGGGAAATTCTTCACCTCATAGGCTCTTCCCGAACTACTCAATTAAATAACTTTATTGTTACACAGTGATGGTTCCCATCCCATGTCCTCAAAATTCTAGACACAATGGGAGCCCAGCTCCCCTTGCCCAGGCAAGGCAAGACATCCTCTGCTGCCTCAGGCCTTTTACCCGTCCTCGGCCCAGTAAGGATGGCAGAGGGAGCCAGGCAAGGCCTCTGCATCTGCCGCTCTCCAAAACAGGCCTGTGGCCCGCCATGCCTCGCCGGCCTTCTCCATACTCTTTGCTGCCTGCCTTTGCCGTTCTTCCCACTCGCCCTGCATCCCATTTTGCAGTAATTCCCGTTAGCGGTGGAGTACACTTCCCTGCCTTGGCTTTGGGCTTGGCCATTTGTCTTGCTTTAATCCACGGTGCATCAATCGATATGACAAAGGAAGGGTTTTTTTGGTTCTGTCATCACTATGAGAGAATGTGTCCAGCTAGCCGACTGGTCCAAGGAGGATGATGGAAATGAGGTGGATCTTGTAGCAAAGTCTAACCAAACTCTGCCCTAGATCAATCAACCCTTTGCCTACTTGAGATGCTTAAGTAAACAAAAAAACAAAAAAAAAAAGGTTGTTTTAAGCTGCTGTGTTTTGGACTAGTATGTTGCACAGCATCACTGTACCAACAGCAGAGTGACACTCCTGCTGATCTTTCTGCACCTGAGCATGGGCTTTGGCTACAGCAGCCTGAGTTTCACACTGGCAGAGAGACTATGTCTTATTTGCACTCTATTCTCAGTAACTACATTATGTCTGGCATAAAACAAATACTTAAAGATGCTTACTAACTTAATTTGTTGAAAGGGGACCAAGGGTTGTTTGGCAGGCAGCTCTGACAGGTATAGTTGCAAGAACAGGCTAGCTGATTTTCTTTTGTATTGCATCTATAAAGGCAGAGGTAAATTTGCTCTATAACCTGGAATATTACACTGGCTTTTATTGGTTCAAAAGGTAGAATCAGCTAATGTCAAGAATGGATATAATAAAAAAGAAACAACTCAGATATGATTTCCAGAGATATCAAAATGTCATTCTGTGAAGTATGACTGACACATTTTATAGTGCTTTACTTAAAAATGCTTCAAAAAACATTTCTTAGAATTAACTGTTGGAACCAGCTTTTATAATGCAGCCCTGAAATGTCCAATGATCCACTGACAATTTGGACCAGTTATCACAAGGAGTGCCCTAGATCTGTTTTTATTTGATCTTTACTTAGTTATAATGTTGAATTATCCTACTTTTCTATCTTAAATCAAACAAAGATAATCTTAGGTAAAGCTGTTTTTAAAAGATTTTTAGAACACTGAACATTCACAGTCACTTTAGAACACTGAACATTCACACTATTAATTTATGTAGAGTTTTACATTCTATAACGTTAATGTTCTTCTCTTAACTATGATAAAAACTGACTAACATATGCCTGACAATACTTATGTTTCATATTTCCTGTCTTAGTTACCTAGGAATATTCTAAGATCTATCTAGGAATAGTTATCTATCTACTGGAAACCCAGCTAAATGAATTTGTCCAAACTGTAGACATAGTTTCTACAAGGACGCAAGTCTTTGAAAGTTAGTCTAGGGTACTTAAACCAAGAAAGGAAAGTCAAATGGTACATTATACACCAGAGAGAGGAAAAGAGCAGCAGGGGAATAAAAAAAGTTATCCAGAAGAGATAACTATCTAATCTCTTACTTAAAACACTAGGGACAATGACTCTAAAATCATCCCCTCCTGGTATTCAAATCTGCTTCTGTGAATTAGTTCTTTTGGGGGCCCGCAGGAGATTAGGCTAAGACTCAGAACTGGTCCCAGCCCATCGTTCTTTCTTATATTTAATCCAATGATTCCTGCTTTAACCAAAGTCGATTTTCTTTTGTTTGACTCTTTATCAATATGTGTATAGCTACCAAAGAAAGAGAGGACCACTGGGGATTCAGACTAATTAAGAATGAAGATATGGGACCCTACCAGGCAAAGGAGCCTGACAAGATGTGGTCCTGGCTGAGGGCAAAAGACACATGAAATAGGTAGTAGATAAAGTTAAAAATGTCAGATGGGGTGGGGGCTTGTACCTGTAATCCCAGTTACCTGGGAGGCTCAGGCAGAAGGATCACATGAGGCCAAGACCAGCCTAGGCAACATAGCTAAACCCCATCTCTTAAAAAAAAAAAATTAGCCAGGTATGGTGGTGTGCACCTGTAATCCCAGCTACATGGGAGCTGAGGTGGGAGGACGATTTGAGCCCAGGAGTTTGAAGCTGCAGTGAGCTCTGATCATGCTACTCTACTCTAGTCTAGATGACAGAGTGAGATGCTCTCTCTTAAAAGGAAAAAAAAAGAGCAACCCCTTCGGGTCCTCTTCCACTGTGGGAGTTTTTCTGTTGTCTCAATAAATCTTGCCTTCTAAACAACAACAACAACAACAAAAAGAAGACGAAATCAACCTTGGTTTCAAATCTAATGACACAGAAATGAGGTCTATAGCAGTTATGCATATTTTGTTCCTTGCTTTTGCTGTAAATACACACACACACACACACACACACACACACACGAATTTCTTCTTCTCTTTCCTTTCCCTTATTTTATTCAAACTTTGCTGAAAGTTAACTTCACAGTTTAGTTTTTTGATAAACTATTCAGATGGGACTATGGAGAATATAAGGAATCATTAACAAGCAGATAAAGTGACTGTTGGAACTAACCTCATGGTAGAGAGGTAAACATGTCTTCATTTACATGAAAGATACTTGCATCTTGCTAGGTTAACACAGAGTTTGCTTTGTTCAAAATGTCTGGCAGCTCAAATGTGTGTATAAAAGTAGCAGCTGTGTGTCTGGACGCTGCCTAGCTGAAAAGTAGCCTCTGCTAACAGCAAAGCTAGTGCCTGTGCAAACCCTCTGGGATGCTGGGGCTGGGGCTGTGCTGCCCGTTTCTTCCTGCGCAGCAGGCTCGCTGTTGGGCGTTGCCCAGGAGGCCACAGAGAGCGGCTGCTGGAGGAAGGACCTGCTCCTTTCCGTTCGCATCAGTGTGGCCCTAGCCGCGCTGGTTCAGCGCATGGGCAGCTCATGCCAGCTGGAGCTGCGGATCCAGTCTGCGGTTTTTCCAGGGGGTGGGAGGAGCTTCCTGCAGTTTCTTCCAAGACACCAGGTGACTGGCACCTCTCCTGGAGGTCTGCGTCTTATTTCCACAGAGCCCTCCCTGCAGGGCTCAGAGACGCTAGCCTCAGTCGAGCAGGAGGCCCTTCCAGACAGGGCTTCAGCTTCAGGGCCTTTCTTCTAAGCTTGCACGGCCTACCCATCCTAACCTCCTCTTGTACTCTCAGCCTGGAAGTGGCAGCTACTTCCTGCGGTCGCTACATCCATGACAGCTCAATGCTTTCTCTTTACCTTTCATTTCTTTAAAGCCATAGTCAACTTTTCTGCTAAAGGAATTAGGTGGTTTCTGTCTCCTTACTGGCCCCTCGCTGATACAACATAGGGAACAGTAAAGAGCAAGCCCTTCTGCATGTGTGATGTTGACAGTGAAACAGTATCAACAAGCAGATGTCAAAGCAGTCTTAAAGACCATCAAGTCTAAGGATTGGCAAACTGGCCTGTGAACCGCCTGACCCTGTGTGGCAAGCGATGATTCACCTGAGCAGAGCCATGTCTATTCATTCATTTATACACAGTGTCACTGACATTAGCGTTAAGTAGTTGTGACAGAGGCCACGTGGCCTGCAAAGCCCGATATGCTTAGTAGCTGGATTTTTAATTAAAAAAGTGCTGATTCCCGATCTATTCAAATCCCCTCATTTTACAATTAGGAAACAATGAAGCAACTTGCCTAAAATGAATTACTCACTGATGGGAATTCAGGCCTTGAACTTGGGTATCTTGACGCTCAGTTTAGTAAGCGCAGGCTTCCAACCCCTCCCAGCCCCTTTTTGGAGTTAGAGTCTTATTTTGCCACCCAGGCTGGAGTGCAGTGGCATGCTCATGGCCACCGCAGCCTTGACCTTCTGGACTCATGCTGATCCTTCCACCTCAGCCTTCCAAGTAGCTGGAACCACAAGGATGTGCCACCAGGCCCGGCTAATTTTTCAAGTTACTGTAGAGACAAGGTCTCACCAAGTTGCCCAGGCTGGTCTTAAACCCCTGGATTCAGCCATTCTTCTTACCTCAGCCTCTCAAAGTGCTGGGATGACGGGCTTGAGCCACCACGCCTGGCCCCAACCCCTTTTGAAGCTAAGCAGATTTAAATCTTCTTTAAAAGACTTATTCTTCATTCCTTATTCATCTTTGCCATGTCCCTTACTCTTTAATGGCTTCAAAAAGCAGTAATAAAGGCCTTGCTAATGCAAAGTCATGTACCCTGCACGTCATATACTACTTAATCACAGTTCTCTGAACTTGAAATATTTTCCATAGTAAAAAACAAAAGAAAAAAAAATCCTCAAATGTGTTATTTTTCATAAGGATATAAAAACACGGTACTTTTAAGTTGATAAAGAGTAATTTGAAAAGAAGATTAATGACAATAAGAATCTTATACTCACATTAAAACAAAATTCAAATGAAACCTTAGACAGCTAGGTGAGTGATAGAAGTTTTTGGTTACCATTATGGTAATATTAATGGCACAATATATAATTTCAAGGCAAGGTTCCAGCTAAAATGGTTCTATATACTAAAATGGTTTGATATATTTTAATTAAAAGAGGATGTATTTTTCATTAATAGTGGGCTGAAATGATTTTTTAAAATGTATAAAATGGAATGGAGCAAAAGTTATCTTAAGAAAAAATCCTAGGCTCTGATATTTTAAAAAAATTATCCTCATCTACTCATCTTTTAAAGATTAAACTATGAGAGATCCATACTTGAGTACAAATTTCAATGACAGTTATATAATTCATTTTAATCTTGCAGATTAAAAAAATCTTCTTCTGGCAAGTACTTTCAGCTACAAGGTTTAGTTTCACGTTTCACTTTTTTTTTTTTTTTTTTTAACTTAGAGACAGGGTCTCACTCACTCTGTTGCCCAGGCTGGAATGGTGGCATGAGCATAGCTCGCTGCCACTTGGAACTCCTAGCTCAAGCGATCCTTCACCCTCAGCCTCTCCAGTAGCTAGGTCTACAGGTGTGTGCCACCATTCTCATTTAATTTTTTATTGAGACAGGGTCTCGCTATGTTGCCTGGTCTGGTCTCAAACTTCTGGCCTCAAGTGATCCCCCTCCCTCGATCTTCCAAAGTATTAGTATTACAGGGGTGAGTCATCACACCCAGCTTGATGTGTTTTTTGAAGTTAAAATAATTTAAATATACTACAAGTGGGTAGAAAAAAAAATCCAGGAGACAGCAGTTGGTATAAAACATTTCAGAGACAATGCCATATTGAGTTTGGAAGCCAATTTAAATTGCTTTTTCTTACATCAGTTGCCACTGATACAAACAGATTATAGTGCAACTGCCATTCTGGAGGACCTGAGCAGGGAGCCTGGAGTGACAACTTTATGCTTGCTACTGCCTGGACAAGAGGCCATTCTGCTGTCCTTTCTTGCGTGGTGCACAAAGCCAACATTTTGACTGCTGAAAAGCCCATTTTTGATTTTTTGCAGAATCTGCAATACAGTTTCCGAAGGATTCAGTGGAATCCCTCTAGATTCTTACTCTGCATTTGCCTGATGCTTAAGATCCTTTTCTTAGGAAAATGTGCAGCTTCAAGCCTTAACAAACAGCTGGTGAGAGTTTGTATTCTGGTTGACTCCTGTTGTTCCCACCCTGACAGACTCCTCATTCTCATGCAATTATCTGAAGACAGCTGCTTCAAGTAAGCATTTCCTGCTTTCCGCGCCCCTCCAGTTCATTGTCACTCTCTGTTAAGGGGGGCACACCTCATCAACATGGGTACCTGCACAATGAATTCTGTATACCTAACCCTTAACTGTATCCCACAATTTTAGAATAAAAAATATATATTAAAAAAAAAGACATCATGGATGGCCACAGACAGCTGACTCTCTGACCATTGCTACCATGCAACCACAAGTCCACAAGAGTTTTGAGCTTCCTTCCAAAACACACAGGCTTAAAACCAAATATGCAACAGCAACTTACATTATGAAGACAAATCACATACTCATTTTTTTCATATTTTTAACATTTTAGAATTTTAATTTAAAGGTGTATGAACTTCTAAATTTATATTTGGAAAACTGAGCTACTCCAGAAAAACGAAAGCCTTAATGCTGCAGATTGCTAAATTAAACCTTAATCACTTTATTATTCGAGTCAAAAGTTTTTTGATGTTTTCAGCAAACAGAACTGTCCCCATATGTGAAACATGGAACTGGTACATCTAACTAGTGATTTTGTTTGAGTCTTCATATTTTTAAAAGTATTCAGCTGAATCTATTTGACCAATATATTTATACTTACATTAAACAGACCTGTAATCTAATACATTTTCATTATATGTATTTCTTCTGTTTATGTTATAGGTGAGTTAAAGGCTCAGAAAAATATTCTCAAAAGTAAGTAATTCCCCGTAAATATCTGCACATGTGCTGACTCCATTCTCCCTGCAAAAGCTACATGTCCTTTCTTTCAAGGGTTCTGGTCTTATGGAGCAATATGAACAGTTTTATTCTTTTTTTTTTGAGTTGGAGTCTCACTCTGTCGCCCAGACTGGAGTGCAGCGGCCGCTCCTGGCCACTGCAGCCTCGACCTGCTGGGCTCCGGCAATCCTTCCACCTCAGCCTTCCGAGTAGCCGGAATTAC